>NC_081141.1:20738883-21038883 GCF_958295425.1 Solea solea
TTAACCTCCTTCTTAAAGTCACCATTAGGGTTTAAATGTGCATTTCCTGTGAAGAGAAAGAGAAAATTTAAATTTAAAATGTATAAAGAAGGCCTAGCATAATATTAAAAAAAATTATGAGTTTTATCTAATCACCAAAAATACTGTTGTGTTTCTATGATTTTGTATCTGTTAGGAGTCTACACACTTGTGAGCTGCTGTGATATGGGCTTCTATCCAATTGGTAAAACTCTGTCATCATCGTGTGATCACAGAAAAGTGCATTGTGGGTAGGATTTACAGAGCACCTGGTGTTTCGGGAGTGCACGGGTGCCTTTGTCGTGTGAGGTCACATTCACACTTTGCCTCACTGCTGTTTCAGTACAGTGTCAAAGAGGACGATTCAGAGGACGCCTCTCTTTGTCCCCATAGTCAAAACAGAGTGAGGGGTTTTACATTTGGAGGTACAGTGTAATCCGAGAGTGTGTGAAATGTTCACTTGCTCACAAAGGTCCATATGGTGCTCATAAGCCTGAGCAGTTCCCTGTCTGATGAGGTTGGGGGAGATCTGGAGTCAGTCCCTGGCTTAGAAGATGTCAGGACACATGTTCCAGTCCTGTCTCTCCTTCGCCTCCCAGTAACCTCCCTTATACACAAAGGTGGTCTCTCCGGTGAGGGAGTTCCTCCTCTGGTGAAACCACAGCGGCTGGTAGCCTTCGTATTCTTTCCCTGTGTGGACAAAAGCTCAGGTGTTACTCTGCCATCGTCACTTTGATCACGCTCGAGGGGAGAAGCCACATTTGCAGGGAATTTATGAGCAACTGATTCACCGCCATAAAACACACACACACACACACACACACATACATATAGTATGTACGTAAAGGAGAAACAATCACTCACTAACCACTGTATTTAGAAAATAGAAAACATACATTTATAAACATCAATAAAGGAAATCATGTAAATGAGATTGCAGCTTTGCAGAGTTGCAGTTAGATGCCTTCATAACTATCTTTATATGAGCACATTGTACATTTGATTTTAATTAGGGCTGATTTTTTTTTTTATCTAAATCATCTTTGGTTATATTTTATCGGTTTCGTGGTAGTTCAGGAGGGGGATTTCAAGCTAAAGTCACTGGAGATTATAAACATAAAACACTGGGACAGTTATAATATCTATGTGGAGGAGTACGTGCATGAACACCATGTAACTCTGAGTATAAGTGCAGCCTCTTATTTATGTATGTCAGGTAATGCAAATGCAAATCAAATTGTAGACCCACTATTTGTCAGGAAAAAAAATCGCAGTTAAATATTTTACACAAATCATTCAGCCCAAAGATTAAAATAACTAATTTGCTGCTGGTAAGTGAACAACAATAACAGAGCTCACAAACAGTCAAACACCTGCTGATGTGGCTTCACCACAACACACCAAGTTATTTTTCTTATCCGTTATTACATATAAACATATTATCAGAACTAAATGAAAATGTCACATGTGCACAGGAAAAACTTTTTTCTTTTTTTTTCCCTTATCCTCCATTATCTGGAGAAGTTGACATGAGAGGGGCATCATGCAGTTCCCACACAGAGGCAGACCACACAGAAGACACACACAGGATGGAGTGTAGTGTGTGTGTGTGCTTGTGTGTACGTGGGAGCGATGCACAACAGAGGGATGTGGAGTAACCCCCACCACTCACCAGAGTCATATTCACACTCTGACCATCAATAGAGGGAGGAAAAGAAAGACAAGTCATGGGTACAGAGAATACATTCTTGTCTACCAACAACACACACACACGCAGGTTCACACAGCTATCCTTCACTGTATTGATTTCCATTTATTTAAATAGCCAAAACAAAGCATTATCTTAAACTTAACCATAAATAGTTAATAGTTAATGCCTGACAAGAGCAGTGTTTATGCCAGAAAATATCCTAAAAATGTAACAAATGCACACACACAAACACACAGAGAGTTCAGTCTGACGTCTAACACCAGGTTCCTTTTAGCTCTTCTTTTTTAACTTAATCAAGGATGAAGGGCATGACATGATATTGAGTGTCAGCATTGATCTGATCCAGGCTAAATCATTGACTCAAATGAAATGAAAATGGTCAAATCTGATACGACCCTTCAACCGTAATTACATTGTACATGCTTCGATAAGCACAGGTAATGTGCTGTAAAGAAAGATGTCCATCACCATCGTCATGTGACCAAGATGAGAGTGAGGGCTGCAAATGTCCTCCATGCAGTTGGAGCTTATAGACTGAATTGTACAGATATTTGTATCAGTAGAAATGCAAAGTTGTGGTATTGGTATAAGATGTAAAAAAAAAAAGGTATTGAGCAATTTAACCATCAAGATCAGAAGACCATAAGAAGACGTGGTTCATAATTATGTAAGAAATCATTTGTATGACTGAACAGCTGCTACAAACCAATCCCGTTATGCAAGTCTTTGGTTTGAGGTCTGTGTTAGTTGTTTGTCACAGTAATAACTGTCTCGACACACAGTTGTAAACTATGCATTAGACTGTACGAGTGCCAGCTGGTACTGGAAAGGCACTTGTTCTGTTTTTATGATGTTGTCAATGTCCTTTAGCACTGAAACATCTGAATCTGAATGTAAGACAGTTAAATTACATACCACAATGATTTGTATTGTCATCGGTTTTAATTATTTCAATTTGGTTTTTTTCTGTTAGTGATGGTATGGACACTAGCTGAACTAAAGCTGTTGCCAATAAATCATTTTGTTGGGGAAAATGTTTTCATTTACTCAACAAATGAAACCAAACTGATTAAAATCTACACAAACAACAATAGGGTCTGTAGTGCTGTTTGGTTCACATATAATTTCCATCCTAATATTTATGTACAGAGTCTTAAATCTTTAGATTTTTAATCAAATATATATCTACAGTAGGTGACTGTCCTTCCTAGTCTTTTAAACAGATGATAATATTTTTGTACTTTGTAAGTACAAGCTTTATGGCTCACTTCCTTCTATTTTTTTCATCGTCCTTCAATAAGCATCTCTTGACTCACATGTAACAGTATATGCCTCACTTCATACCTTTATCCATAGCGTCTCCATCCTTCCTCCTTCTCATTGCTAATTATTTTTTAATTGAATTGAATTGAATTGAATTGAATTGAATCAATTCGTTGATGGATAACCCATGTTTGTTTCTGTCAGGTTGGTAAATAGATTAGCTGGATCTATTAAAATAAAATAAAAAAATAATAATCTATCCAATAAAATGGCCCAGAATATGAAACCAAAGTGACAAAATGTTCTCACAGTACCATGAGGTCTGTAATAACATTTAGTTTACAACCAACAAGTCTTGATCTTTAGGTTTTTACTCAAACATACTGTATATGTGTCAGGATATTTATTGCCAAAATAAGTCCTCAAACTTTGGATTTACTTTCTCCTCCATTGTCCCTGCTTGTCTTCGTCTTTACTCAGCATCACTTGACTCATCACACATCACACTTAACAGTATATTCAAAATTTCATACCATCATCCATGGCGTCTGAGGCCTCTGCTTCCCTCCTCCTTCTCACTGCTCTCTGTTTCTCCTCCAGCCTCTGTTTTTCTGAGTTCGCTTCGTCCCATCGACCGTCCTCCATCAGCCTCTGGTCTGGTCTCAGGCGGCTGTCCGTCAGTGCCACTCCGTCGTCCAACTCGTTCAGGGTCAATGCCAGTGCAGAGAAGAAGTACATGTTCTCAGCGTTGTCCCTGTAATAGCGAGGGGTTCAGGTACATTTTGTGGGGTGCTGTGATCAATAATATCGACCGAACACTACAGCTGTTATACAACAACAATGACTCATGTATTCCAATGTTCCTCCTCGTGAGGCTGATGAGGTGAAGTGCTTACGGGAGAGGGTATTTCTTCCAGAGCAGTTTGGGGGACAACGTCTGATAGACGGTCTTCTGCTTGCCCTCAGATCCGCTGCCTCCTCGGCTGCTCTGAACGATCTTGGCACTCTCCATCTTATCATCCCACGTACCAGAGAGGATGTAGTGAGCCTGACCATCACTGTCAGCCACCACACCTGTCACCTGGAAACAGCAACGTGAAATCAGAGGCAGCTCAAAAAAATGAACACACTAAAGCAAGTCATCTATCACCATGTTCTTATGTGACCTCATATAGTAAAAGTACACACTGTCCTACAACATTTACACTGCACTACACTTAAGAATTACTGTACATTTGTTGGTGCTGTCCAGCAGGAGGCAGCATTACACAAAATAACAGAGACTATATATATGACATTATGCCAAGGTCGGGTATGAGCAAAGTGGGGAAAAAATAATAATTTACCTTACGAGGAACGTCCCTGGAGAAATAACTGTAGGGAGAAAACTTGAGTTGGCAGGTCTCTTTTGTCCTGTGATTTATAATCTCAATGTCCCCCGACTGGACAAACACAGAAAGAGAGAGAAAGAGAGGGATACAGCTCAGTGCTTTAGAGGGCTTTACAGTCTGTTAATGAAGTGACATCATCTGTCCTTGGACTCTTGGTTCCACTAAGGAACAACTCCCCAAAAACTCCTTTAACAAGGGGAAAAATACTTAAATAACCATATACATGAGCATTTATATCTCAAAGAAGTTCATCAAATCAAACTGCAAATTATTTAATACTGCCAAGAAACACAGACAAAATAGAAATAGAGTTGCTTTCACAGAATATTGATATTTCACGTATGAAAAGTGGATGTTTTTGCCAGATGTAATGAAATTCCCTCCAGGCATTTCACATACATCAAATTCACGACACAATGACAGAGAGAAAAAAGAGGAAAGACTGATGGATAATCTGGAAAATATATACCAGAATGCCTGTGGACATGCCTGTCAAACAAAAAAAAATAAGGTGAGGTTCTGCAGAGACAGGCAGATGAAGCCTGTCCGTCTGTCCCGCCTCCTCACTCTGCATAACTGCCTTCACACACAGAGCGAAGAAGCTGTTATTTTAGGATTTTATTAGAGCTCAAAGCTGAAGATAGATCTCTCAAGATTGTGAAGATCCTTATTCCTGAGCTTCTAAGGCTTTCTTCTGATTCTGTTTTGTTTTGTTCAGAGGGGAAGTCAAAAGCTCTCCTGGACACACATTTTGCCACACAGAATGAAAACAAAAACAAAACACCTCTGAAAAGCCGGAGGTACCAAGGCAGCCTGGGTGAATGTCTACCAGTGAGAAACGCTAGGAAACAGACCTGGTCAATCCACAGCTTGCCCACGATGATGTTGTGCACCGTGGAGGTGACCTTTCTCCATACATAGTGGTTCCCACTGGAGTGGAAATGCAGGTGAATGGTACCTGGGGAGGGACAAGGACAAAATGTCAGAGCTGCGACTGCAGACCTAAAATGAACATGTTGGATTGCAGGTTCACTGTTACGATCGTAAATCTGTTTGTGAACACAGTCATTTCGACCTGCAGCAGCTGGAAAACCTGTCTTCTAAATACATGTTTTCTCCATATATTACACTTAACCTGACTTAACCTGTTTGAAATGGTTACTGCATTTTCAGTCCAAACCACTATCGAGCTTGGTTGTCAGAATTTTCGAAACACAGAAGCATGGAGCTGCACTAATACCTGGTGTTTCACTGTTTTCATGCACATACACATAAATAAGTGCCCCGGCCTCTGTTTTATTTTTACTTATTGTTCTTATATCAACAACAGACAGAGAAGGAAAGTGTAAGTTTTTCCCCCACTCCTCTGGTCTAGATGTTTTTGAGAGCATTTGTGGGTCTTTTTAGGTTTGGTCATGGCATTACTGACTCATAGCTGCTGTGTTTGAGTAACTCTGCTGGTAACCTGGGTGTCAAAGTGCTACAAGCTGTGTTATTGGGTGATTTGTAGTGGGTGGCACAACAGACAATAAACCAAAACATAAATAGAGTTTGCAGTCCACAAAAGAACATTTTAAATGCGAATGAACTGTCTGCACCATTGCTATCAGTGAAAGCAGAAGCTAAATTTAACACTGTTCTTTCATCTCTGATGACATATCATGATCATTTTATGACTTGGTACAATATATGTCTTAAATATAGCCCCTTTAAATTATTAGCAAATGTCACCTCCGAGGGGGCATGTAAGAAAAATTGAGGGGAATGCTAAATCCCTTTTGTGGTTCCTCAATCTATCAAATCTCTAATTTATCTGCACCAAAAGACCCCTGCTCTCTCTCTACTGTCCCAGAGCCAGAGCAAATTCCCTTTATACTCATATTTTATGTACATGTCATGGAGGTCATAAACCCTCCTGATTCATACTCACTCTGCCTCTGTCTTCACATCGTGTAGGAGGCAAATCAGTGGTCTCCTACAATCACTGGGGAAATGGAGCCCCTCATAATGCAAATATGATGCTGTTCAGTTCATGTGATGGAACTTTTATTTACCCATAGGTTTTTTGTTTTTTTATAGCTTCCCTGCTGCATTGTCTTACCCAGAGGCATTATGGAGAGGTATTTGCCACGGAACTTGCTGGCAATGGTAATTTCCTGCCACAGGGTCCAGCCTTTTTGGGAAATCACATGATGTGCAGCAGCAGGGGGGTGATGGCTTACCTTAGAGGGTGGAGAGACAAAAGTTTGAGCAGAACACAAAAGAGATAATATAAGCAGCAAGTGTTTGAACACACTTGGCACTTTCACACCAGCATGATTCCTGTTTCGGGCTCCAGTTCTGTTTTAAAATCTCTGCGCACTCAGCGAAACCAGTCTGTGTTAACACCATTTAAGTGAAACACACACAGTGTGAATGTGAATGCACAGCGTGAGCAGAAGTAGACATGCCAGTGGCAACATGCCACATGCTATTAGACATATATTACATAACTTAATCAGTGTAATTTGGCTTCAGGGCCCCTTTCAGGTATCAGGGTTGAATAATAAAACATGTGATTGAGGGGCACTATGGAGACATATCACATGACATAACCAGTGTTATTTGGCTCCAGGGCCCCATTAAAATATTGGGATGTATATCGTAGTAGTGAAGATATCGAGATTGTAGCGCAGAGGCTTTGGCTTCAGGGCCCCCTGAGCCCTTCGGCCCCTGGAACTAGTAGGCCCATTCAGTAATCCATCCTTGGCAACATGGCAGATTGCACTGAGCTTCTGCGAGCTGCTGATTCTCCTTTTGTTAACCCCTCTGGAATTCAGGGCATAACAAATTGCCACCAAACATTTTGTCGCTTCCAGTGTAAACTGTATGTTTTTCATTTTCGGACTTGCCCACCAATGCCATAACAGTTTGCAATGGAAAGTATTTATTGGTTGTGGTGGACTTCAAAATTTCAGGTTCTGGTTTAGTGCTGCTCAGTTCACAATTTGGTTCAGGAACTAGAACATTGCTGGAGCTGTACTAGTGTGAAAGGTCTAAAAGTTTATTAGATGTGCTTGTATGCACACGAGTGATTGTGTATATGAAATTGCCCTATGGCGTTGCCATTACCTGCTCACACAAAGAGCGGTAGCCAAACTCTTCCAGGCGATCGAGCTCGTAGGTCTCGCCCAGGAGTGGGTTGAAGGGCTTGGCTGTCCGATGAACCGTGGTGGAGTAGGAAGAGACAGAGAAGGCGGCAACTAGGCACATCTGCTCCAGGGAGGAGTCGCAGCGTGCTGCCTTGTCCAGAAGCTCATGATACTCAAGGTCCTCAGTGAGACGCTGCAGCATTGACAGGGGCTCATTGAAGTTTACCTGAATGGGAGATAAAGCAGTGAAACTCAAAAAATGTTATACATGCACTTGATTTTAGCAAAGAGGAGAACCACGGCTTTAACACTTACAGGCATGGGGATTTTTGAAAGCTCCTTGCCAATGCAGTTCTTCATGATGCTCCATAAATTGAGGGAGTAGTTGGGCTTGGCTGGGATATGAGTCCGCCTCTGTCTGCGAGGCTGCAGCTCCTTCCCTGACACATCGTTACAGCCTGGAGACATCTGTGATGAGACAGAGGGGGATGGAAAGGAGACTGATAAAGTGGGATTGTAACTTTATATAAAAAGAATATGTGATATTGTCAAAAGACCCAGTCAAGTTGACCATTCCTGTATTAAAAGGCCATGCAGAAGACAACACACTCCACCTAGGAAGGTTTACCTGGAAATGTACCCATGAGTGCAGAGAGAGTGAGGCAGAAACAGAAGGCTAAAGAACCTTGGGCTCGTGCACTTCAACATCCACTCTTGCTGATTTATCATCGCTTATTGTCGCTACCCCCTGCATTTGCTGCATAAAGCACATTATCTGCATTTAAAACGAAGATTCCTTAGTTTTATTGCATCATATTTTATTTTATTCAAAAGGGTTTCGTTAAAGTGCCTATAGCCTCTTCTCAATGATGTAGAAGTGCGACTATGCCAGGCTCATAAAAGAAGGTTCATACAGTTGTCTCTAGACCCAGGTAATTAACATTTCCCTAGCAGCAAGAGCGTGCTTGCAGCTAAACAATGTTTTTCAGCTCTGGCAACAACTGCTATATTCTAGAAAGAAGCTGGATTTAATAGAAGTGGGTGTATTAGTATTCCCACAAGCAGGCCAGTGAGGTTGCTAGTGGAAAGACTGAGGGGAAGGATTTAGGAAGCAATGAGTTGGGGGCCTCAGCCTAAGTCTTACAGACTTAGAGTCTGTTTTCAAGGTGAATTCCGATTAGACGATACAGATCATTCCACGTAGGGCTTCTGTACTGGAGTGAATGGGTAACAATGTATAAAGGGTTGAGAAATACCTTAAAATGTATTGGCAGCTTGGCAGAGGATGACAAGACACAGTGAAAGAGCAAGTGAAAGGAGCTTGGGAGAAAGGCAAAAGTGCCATTAAACAGCAAAGAAGTAGAAGAAGTTGTTAAAAAGTGAAAAGAGGCTGAAATGCAACATTACGGATGTCAACATGCCATAAAACACGAGAGAAAAAAAGAAGAACAACAAGTAAAAGGCAGGAACACAGGAAACAGAGGATAAGAAGCAGCAGAGGGGGAGTTAAGAGGAGCAGATGTTTAACTGGTAATTAAGATTTAGAGCAACGATGCAGCTGTGTATCTTTAGCACCACAGGGTTGAGAACGAGACCCAGACAAAGGCTGCGTGTGTGTTTGTGCATTGGATAAATGTAGGGTAGGAAAGAGGGACTGTGAGAACAGCAATTGAGGGTGGTTATATACATCAATCAATATTAAATGAGACATACTGTATAAATATATATAGAGAGAGAGATTACAGAAGTTAGCACTGTTCATAAATGTCAATCCTATTAGTTGGAGACACTTACATGGTCGTCCTGGTTCCAATCGTTGGGGTGACCTGAACTTGCTCCGCTCAAATTGCTCTGAGAACGCCTGGGACAGAATGAAAATGTTTCTCTGAGGTGAACTGGATGTGTGTAACACAAAATCATTGTCAATTTCTCATCTGTTATCACTTGAGTGTGCACACACACGCGCAGTACTAACACAATATACACCGAGGAGCAAAGAGATTACAGGGTTTTAAAGATGAATGATGTGTTCTTTCTATTACATTTAGCCACTGGAGTTGAGGGATATGTTGAAAGAGATGAGCCATAAAAAAGTGACTGAAGCGCTGCAGAAATAAGTGGAGTTGTCAGAAAGAGATTGACTCCAGTGCAATAAACAAATATGTGGCAAAGGCAGCAGAGTTGCAAAGAAAAAGAGGATTACTTTTACCAAAATTACTTATCTTTGCTACATGAAAGCCTTTAATTATTTTAATACCTGAAAAACATTCCTGTGTGCGACTGACCTGTGCTGTATATTCTCAGTGGTCGTCACTGTGATAAACGCAGGGGAATCCTCCATGGCATCAAAAAACTCAGTATCCTCATCTTCATCACTCGCCTCTTCTTTGAGCGGCCTCTCGCTTCCTTCATTCGGGCACATATGCATTTGTGAGTACATACAGACGGCGTGCAGCATCAGCAGAACCATCACATGTTGGTAACTGTGTATTTTACAGAGTTAACCGAGAGGGCAGCGTGTAATCACACTCCCATGGTGATTAATTAGGGAGTAATTAGCTTAGTGAAATTGGCAATGCTTCTACTGGTTAGCTAGTCTGACTGGTCCCTGTCAGTGTGTGCTTCCCATGTTCAGTAGCCAGTAGTTCAATATTCACTATATTCAGGACATTCAATGATGTGTTCAAAGTGAAGCGTCCAACAGAGAAGCACAAATTATAAAACAGAATTGAGAGGGAAAAATGTACGTTTCAAAGAAACATTAACGTCTGGCAAGTCACAACCTTCATCTAGGGATGCACGATATTGGACTTTTTGCCCATATCCAATATTCTGAGTGCTTAGGTCAATAAACAATACCAATATCTATAAATTTGTCCCTGCTCCAAACTCTAGAGGTAATTTAGTCTCTTCTGTAGTACATTAACATAATATGTTAATGTAAATAAACATTAATTAATAAACATAAAAAATAAATGTTGGAGAGGATGCAAGCATAGAAGTCAAGAAGGTAGCAGTCTATTCAGTCTACTAATACTGATATTGTGCATTATTACCTTCATCATTAATCAATTCTCCATGTTTAAATTCAAACACTGCATCTGGTTTACTAGTAATACTTTTTATTTTGGCATCAATTATATATATTATAATTAATGTATTATAATTATTAAAAGGTAAGGTGTTTGGGTTTCCCCTTGCTAAAGGCAAAACATGTATGTTTTAGATGAACTTTAAAGAAAAAAAGGCATTAGTGAAAACATTATGGAGGTACCATAATCAATAAGCCCATTCCTATGGATGTCAGCCTTGGGGTTACTGTATATTCCCAAACTACTGTTGGTTATAGGTAAACAACAAGTGGTGGGGGTGGGGGGTGCATTAACAAACAGACAGAAGCGTTCACATGATCTACAGTTTGTAGTGAAGGTAATTATCTTCTTTAACTTAAGCATCATTCAATTTAATCCATCTGACACGACTTAAGACTTCCACTGTACGAGGACTGCACACGGCATCAATCCTGAGTCAATAACACATGACTTTTAGCCAATAAAGTGAAGCTCACTCACAGGAAACATCTCACACACACACACACACACACACGGACAGTCCTTCTCACCCTTGTTGGTGGTCGGGGCACTGGGTGTGCTGGACACAAGCGTGGGCGCTTCTCTCCACGCTCGCTCCAGGCTGTTATGCTGCTTGGCTAGTTGCTCAATGGTTTCTTCTAGGTGAGCGCGCTGCTCCCGCTCATACTGCAGCGCCCGCTGCCATCTCCTACTGTGAGTCTCTGCTAAATCCAAGAAGTCTCGGCACGCCTGGGGGGGAACACAAGAGTACGGAAAGTTTTTTTTGCATAAAATATCACAATTTTATTACGATTTAACTCCTGAATAACAAGTTAAAAGTTACTTTCCACTTGCTTTGACAGACAGCTCAGAGTTTTACAATTAAAAATACAAACAGAATACAGATTATTGAAAAAACAAAACAAAACAACACTTTTGGTCCATGTTCAATTCAAAAGAATGTCTCCTTTACAATAAGATCATAAAAATCTTGATTAATATGTCAACAAATAATGCAACATTTCCACACAGATGACATTATGAGAGAAAGACACAACAGAATACAAAAAAGATGTAAATCTCCATTAATCATTGTAATCAAGGGTATTAATCACTACTATCATCAGTATGTTAATTAGTTCTCTGTGGAACATTTACTGAGTCTTCCTGCTGTGTCAAATGTGCGTCAGAGAAAACTGAAACCACAGACAACTTCAGTGAGTGATGAGCTGATTGCACAGCAGATGAATCAGGGTTCATGAGGGGCATCATTGTTGCTGTGGTTCTACTGCTCAGACAAAGAGGTTACTTCAGATCAAACACACGTGGGTGTATCATCTGTCAGCTCTGCCTCACAGTGAGCACAAAGGTCAGCGAACCCAAATAACACCTCACACACATGACTACATGTATGATGGAAATGTCACGGTAGAGTCACAGTCAACAAATCAGCCTCCAGAGTTTGATTTTCTTTTGATAGAAAAATCTCTGAAACTCTAAGGTATTTTCTTTGGAACAAACACTGTGACAGTCAGTTATTGTTTTTGTGTCATGGTTGGAACAGCGCATAAATACATAGAGTGCACTTTGCAGGCCAGAGGGGCCAGAGGGGCTGTTCAGAGTGACCCTGAACCACTAAGAGAAAGCTGCGGCTGCAGGCAGCGAGGTGGACGGATGACTCTGTCACACAGCTCACATAATCTCTGCTCTCAGAGAGGGATGTACTCTAAACCATGTACACAATATGACAACACCTGCAGCGAACAGGATTTCTAACATTCCTGTCACACACACACAGGGTACACTCCAGCCTTTGCCCCATCTCCTGTCCAGTGTCAGTTGAGTTGGTATCAACAGTATAGGTAACGAATTATTGTAATATCTAAAATATGTCTCAAAAATATTTAATCTGGCCATGCCACAAACGTAAAAATGTATATGAAATAATTGTCTGTTCATGATTGTTGCTTGATTTTGAATTTACTTGTGAGTTTAGACTGTGCAATTAAAGCAGATCATGACTATAACTGTGTATTTAAAATGATATGTAAGTCAATGATGCAGTTTTATTCTAAGCTGATAAAGCTGAAATATTATTCATCCTTATTCTTAATAAAGGTTGCATTTCAATTGCTTTAGATCATTAATCTGCTGACTGAAAGCCTATTTTGCTAAAAGAAAAAAGAAAACACAAGCGCAAAAAGAAAAATAATTGGTTTTAAACCAGCCTCGACTCTCTCCAGTCTCTTACCTTCATCTGTCTTCCATCAGGTGTCTAAACTTCAAACTCGGTGCATTGGTTTAAATGTTAGATGTGCATGTGACGTTGTGGTCCACTTCCTCAGAGATAATCATGATATGAAACTCAACACCCACTTGAAAACGTATGATGGTTCCACTTTTTTTAAAGCTGACTCACCCAGTGCAACCACAGACTGCATGTGACGTCCGGTGGGGCAAGAAAAAGGTTAATGGACATGCGGGAGTGGATATGTAAGTAAAGAGATATCAGCATTAAATTAAAACATCCTGGTCAAGTATGCAGATTAAGCAACATGGCAAAGAATAAAGTAAATGTCTTTGCATCCACCACCTGTTAAGAGCTTTGATTTATGTGAGCAGTTACTTGGCCACTAAATTAACAAGTGCAACCTTCTCCATGGGCCGGGGTCAAATCTCTGAGTGCATGCAGTGGTTTTCTGCCTTTACAACCTCTACTCGCTGTGATACTTTGATAGCCTTCTTACATCTATCGCCCCCCAAAAAACAGGTCTTTATAGTGGTTGCCCATATACAGTGCTGCTCCTTTTACACCTATCAATAACACAAGCAACAGACCAGGCAATCAGACATACACTACAAGAAAAGCACAGAGCAGACAAAACTACTGACAATTCAAAGTCACCCAGAGACAGAGAAGCAGGAGGAAAGACAAACCTTGCACGATTGTCTGGCTTTAATCAGAGCAGGCCTGTCTCTATGTCTAACTGTCTAACTAGTCCAGGAGGCTCTGACATTCCTCACCAAGCAGGGAGGGTCAGGGGTTTGAGGGGAGGAGTGGGGGAGCAAAGACTAAATCTGTCCCCCACACCCACTATCATATCTAGTATCACTCCCCCAGGACCTCAACCCTCTGTGAACTCTCATCCACTACTGACATTCTGCACAGTCCATGGTATTCACCACTGAGGAGAATGGAACGGCGCCCGATACAGTAGAGGACTTCTTGTTATGATGCTAGCTCTCAGAGCCAAACATGAACACAGTGGTAACTGAAAAGGTTGTCGTGTTCAGTTCAATGTAGAAAACAAGGCGTAGTCACTCGTAGACCAGCATTTCTGAACATGAAATTTGAGATAGTGACATTTAACAGGAGGTGGTGGTGTGTAACCATAGACCGTATATAAAAAAGGTCTTCCTGTTATCTTGCTGAAGTCAGTCAGGAAGTTTGAATATGCTGAATAGCCATCAGGGGGCGAACAGTTGCCAAAAGGTTTACGTTGTGAGAAAATTAGCCTACTTCTCACTTGATTTAAAACGCCAGTAAACATTTCCCATGTTTAAGGTCTTCCTCATTTAATAGAACATGATTTCACTTTGGTAAATGAGGATCCCATTTAGAGGAAAATAGACGATAAAGTACACATTAGTGCTGCAACCAGGTGACGACGCCTCTGAACTTGTGGTTGCAATACGTCAACATCACAATTCTAGAGGCTTCAAAATGGGAGTTCGGATTCTAATGGGTGATGTTACAACCTGCTGCCACTTGGGTGTTTAAAGCAATTCACACATACAGTACGTGTTAGAGGTGTCAAGTGAAACAGAACCTTGAATTTCAACATCCAACATCAATAGAATTGCATCCTACACAAACCAAAATTAAAAGCTCTTGCTATGTAGTTAGCAATGTCAGACACAACCTCTGATGGCTACCTCCAGCACCACGCGTCAGGTCCATCCACCTTCAAATGTAGTCTCTGTGTCTCCAGCTCACTGGCTCAGTTTCATATGCCATGAAATGTTAAGTCATCGCATCTCTTACTACTTACTAACCAGGGCATTATAGACGACTGGCATTCCTCCCACATTAATCATGCCAGAGCATGGAGAACGCATGCATTACTCAGTACTCTGCTGCTGCTTCTTTTATCCTGGTCCGTCTCAAATACTCACATTGATCATAGCATTGGAAGTGATTCGGAAGAGTGTGGCTCGCTCGTTGACTGCCTTGAACTTCTCCCCTCCTTCCACTGGGATTTTCAGACCCTCGAGTTCACTTAGCGAGCGCTGCAGGGCCGCACCGTGCTTGGCGATGAGGTCGTTGCATGTGCTGAGGTCATCGAGCTTGCTGACGAGTATTTTCAGGGTTCCCTGAATCTCGCTCCGGTCTGACTGGGATGCGGGCTCCTCGTCACCCGAGTCATCTGGAAGCAAGAGGTCATAGTTAACTCAAACTATCTTGAACAAGAGAGGACAACGGGGACTTTAAAATGCAGTTGAATCATAAGGCTCACAGTGTATCATTTAGTTATTTCTTTGCATTAGCAAAATAAATGATAACCACATAGTCACCATGACAACAAACCATTACACAGTGATTCACTCCACTGATAAAACTAGTGTTAACTTACGGAAACAACCCATCCATACCCATAAGCCTTTGCTGTAGCAGTTTACTTATGGTATGACATCATTGCAACAGTGTCCCTCAAATCTCTAAGGCATGCCCATCTTCTGAAGCGTCTGCCCACCCTCTGCCTCACATCAGTCATTATCAAAGATATTGGAAGCGACTAATAAAAACATACATTTTTACCAAGTTACATTTCAGTGACATAAATGTCAGCACTATAGAATCAGTGTTTCCCTTTATAAATCGCTCATTCAATGAAGCTCAATAATGATAAATGCACCCCCCAGCCACCCATGTGAGAGCCACATTTCTGAAAAGAGGTTACTCAAGGTTAACAGAACATACGAGAACAGTGTTGCAGTGTCAGCTCTATTACATGTACCCACACACACACAGAGCAAGCACAAGGACACACACACACACGGACAGAAATAAACCAAGGGTAAGACCCAGGTACATAAATGGTTGCAGCCCCAAAGTGAAGCAGATCTACACATTTCCTTAACTTAAGTGGACGCTCAAACAATCTTTCTGAATAAATTTGTCTCTATCTCTTATATTAAAACACCAGGGAACCAGTATGTTGGATTGTTTTTAAATCAAGAAATATTTGTACATATACTGAATATAAAATCCACAACAAAATAATATTTCCACAAATAAAAACCTCTGTTTCAATGTTCTCGTGGTGCACAAACCTTGCCAAGGCCACCCAGTTACCTTATCCAATCATATACTCAATATCCATAGCATCAGTCATGCTCTTTGTTCCAACAGCCTTATTAAGTTACTCATCCCCAAAGCCTGCACTACATTTGGTAGCTCATCATTTCAGTTTTCTGCTGCATATGACTGGAATCATGTGCAATAGACACTAAAACTCAGTCCATTCATTCCCCTCTCTCCTTTTAAAAACTGAGCGAGTGAGCAACCTATATTTAACATTTATCCTTTTTCACTTCATACATTGTAATTGCTATGAATGGGATTAGGTCAATTGGACACTAAATTGGACACTCTGTGAGTGGATGGTTGTTGGTCTCTATGTGGCCCTGGGATGGACTGGCACGACCCTCATGGGGAGGATAAAGTGGTAGAAGATAGATGGATGGATGGTTTAATATTGTTTTGTTGTTGATGTATTGCCTGCCCAGTTTCTATGCTGCTCATTGTAAATGAGAATTGGTTCTCAATTGACTTACCTGGTTAAATAAAGGTAAAAAAAGCACCACTTACCGTTTTTAACCATGGAAAAAAAGTCACTTTATTAAACTCATACTTGAACAGTGATTTCTGCCTAGACTCCTACTATACACTACAGGTTAAGCGTTTGGACTTATTCTAAATCCTAAATTTGGATCTGTATCTAATCCTTCACTTTTTGAGTAATACTGCTCACACACAAAAAAGTCATGCATAAATCTAATTACACAGCTTGAACTAAGGAAACCAATCATAAACAGGAGAAAGGGAAATATAAACAAGAAAAACTGATCATCCACAACATTAAAACCAGTGGTGTACAGCACTGTTTATCTATAGTCTAAAATCTAAAGTGATTTTTCACGGCTTAAATCAGACAGACAGAGCTAAGGGTATAAAGGAAGGCTTCTCTACCATTTAAATTCAGCCCATTGACCTCCTAATGCTCCGTCTACAAGGAGCCATTTTGCCATTTTCTTCTCTCAGGCATGCAGTGTATGAATACAACACAGAAAAGGTGTGTTATGTAGCTGATAGAATACCCTTTCACATTGTCATGGAGAGAGGCAGCGCCACAGCAACACTTTCAGTGCATGGCAGCGAGCTGAGACCTTGCAGTGAGAGAGACCATCACCTCTGTCAATCCCTATTTACATCATAAAAGCATAACAGGGGTATTTGTGAGAGGGATGCTGGTAGCTTGGACTACATCATGTAACAGCACTGTACTGGAGTCAAATGTGACGGCAGCTATTGTCCAGTAGAATGTCCGACTCCATGTGAAAACCATGCGGGCAGCACACAAAGATAACCCACGCAGACCACTAATGCTTAGTATCTGACTCATTAAGAAAAAAATCATTACCATATGTTAAATTCATTTTTGCTAAATGCAACGGCAGTATGCTGAATAATAAAGGGAATCTGGAAGCTTTCCAGGAGACTGACTGACAACGTTATGTTAATAACAAAAATATTAAACCTCCTGGTTCGTCTTAATGAATGAAGGGACTCATTTATTCATTAAGTCTTACAGTATTGCTGATAACACGTCAGTGGACCCCGGAAGATGCAAAGATCCAAAAAATGATCACACTAAAATGCTTTGAAATGAGTTGATATTGATAATTAATTACAATAAATGCCATTAATTAAAGATTAATTAGAAGTGAAAGATGAAGAAACCCGTCAATTGTCGTCTTTTTTACGAGCAGAAAAACAAAGCTGAGGATAAACATTCATTACTCATTCATTCATTCATAAGTCATTATATATGGTAAAACTCAAAGTGTGTTTGTGCGATGCATAAACATAATGTTGATTATACTGAACAGCTTATGGCTTCATTGTTCATGCACAGCTACTAAGATGGAACTAGTAAAACCCAATACACTATATTAGCAACAGCACTGTTGATGTACACTGATGTATACATTAGCTGACATGGAAATAACATGGTGTATCAGGTAGATTCAAACCAACAGATCAAGACCATATGACCTAAAATTACTAAAAACATGACAAAGTTAGTGTAGATAAACTTGTCAGAGAGGATAAAGTTAGGTGTTAGATTAAGGAGAGGGAGCCAGGAAAGGATTAGAAAAAAGGGGGGTAAGAGAGAAAAACAAAGAAAATCTCTCACCATATTTCCATTTGTGGGCATTCATTTTTTTCACACAGAGGTAACCAAAGTTCAGCCAGGAAAACCACACTGAGCTCTAGCCTCTGTGGCACTGTGTGAACATGTTAAATAAGTCTGTCAGAGACATGAAACTGTTCAGCCATGAGAGAAGACAAAAATAAAAACAGAGGTGAACCCAGCAGCCTCACAGTGCAAACAAAAGCCTTAAGAAAACCTGGATCAGGAAATGACACCACTGTGGGCTCATTACTAGCCAGCATTAAAGCATGAATCACAACACACTACAAGTCAGCGGAGAGACAGGACGGTAAAAAGGATGGAAAAAGGCTGACGGAGTAAAGTCAGAAAATTGACTGGACTGCGTGTCATGCAGTGAGTGCTGGAGAGTGAAAGAAGTGTGAGGAGAGAGAAAGAGAGAGAGAGCCACAGAAAGAGCTGGATAATGAAATCAGCTTCAAATTGGTAAAGCATGACACATCCTTTTGATGGCAAGTTGGTGTAGCTTTAACTTTACAGCAAGTCACAAGTTCTCTTCGCAAGGATCTATCCAACAACAGGCCATTGTTGAAAGTGTATTGGAAATATGTGTCCTTGAGTGGTTCTATATGGACCAATGTATGTTTGTTTTGAGAGTGTAAGGAACAACAAAGTGTAACCTTTTGACCTTCTTGTATTTGTGGATGTTATTATTTAGCGATTTTATCAGACCTGACCATGGGAACATTTGTGTGTATACACGGGCAGGAAGTTTACCCTGTCCATGGGGTTATTTTGAGCAGTAGAATTCACTTCTGAACGTTATTGAGGGTGCTTCTTTGTGTTTTCAGTCATACACCAGCCTGAGCAATGTTGCTGTTGCCTCTGTCTGCCTTGACATAAAACAAATCACTTCCTGTGCCCAGCGCGGGGATCTAACAAAAGCTATACTGAGAAACACAGAGAGAGAGTCACATGTAGCTGATGGACTTCATTAGCATCTTGTGAACTCATTAACTCCTTCAAATACAGACTAAACTGAAAATCGACCCATAGTAACCCCTTCAGGGACATCAAACATCAGACTTTTGTTCTGACCAAAGACCAAGGTCACTAAATGGCAAAGTCACCACTGACTGAGATACAGTAAACTTACCCCCTGTGCTATGTATGGCATTCACATGTGGGGGTGAAATTACAGAGGGGGGTCTGCATAATATTAGGATACACGTAGTTTAGTGTGAAAGGGACACTGTGTTGTGGCGAGACGTTTCAGACGTGCTGTATTCATAAAGAAGTGAAGATGGTGGATAGATGTTGTGTAACCCAAGGCTTACAAGTCTTCACATCATGTTTATTTTGCATGCTTTAATTAGTAAGCTTTGCAGCAGGATGAGGAAAAAGTATATCAGAAAGATGAAAATGTTGGGATAATGCAGGTCTGGAATAGGCGGAAAAATAAATATAAAAAAAAATTAAATAAAATTTTCCATGGGAATTTATGAGAATTAACTGGAAATTTGGGATCATTTAAAATATAAAATGAAAGGAACTGCTTGCCAAAAAATTGTTTCCACACCATAGAAATTAAATATCTACCTCATTATACAGTATCATCAAAACTTACTTGTCATCCTTGGGCTCAAATGTGTAGCTTCAGTCATTCAGGTTTCTAAAAATCATCTGTGTATGTGATGGAGGGATGCACAGTTCATGTAGTGGGTGTGGCTTCAATAGCCCTGCAGTAAAGTAGTGTGCTATGTGCCGGTGATTGAGGAATAGCATTGATATACAGCTGTATTTGTATCAAATCTGATTTAACCAAGTAAGTTCTCAAAAACTGAAAAAATTCAGTTTATTCACATTCATTTCCATGGAAAATATCAAATTTCGAAAATTCCCAGAATTTTGCAACTATAGTCTGGAATAATGTCAACTCCAGATCATCAAACCTGGAAATGATGATGTTCTGAAATGTCTTGTTTTGTCCACGAACCAAAACTATTTATTTGCTGGAGCAAAGAAACCAGAAAATATTCACATTTAAGAAGCTTAAACGATAAGAAATCTTTTTTTAATAATGAAAAAAGCTTCAAAACTATTAATCGATTATCAAAATAGTTGATGATTAATTTAGTAATCGAGTAATAAACGATGAATCGTGTAATTGTTTCCGCATTACTGGTACTTTCCATTTTTGCATGGTGACTTTTCCTGCCACCATGTGTGGACAACTGGAACCATCCTTGAAATGTTCAATAAAAGGTTGACTCAATGACAGGTCTCACACTGCTACAGAAGGAGGAAGGTGGAAACAAGAGTGAGAGACTGTGGAACTGGTGTTGTTCCTTTGGGTGTAGTGAAGTGTCGCAGTTACCACTGGCTAATGCCACTTTGTTGCTTGCAAAGGCATTTGGCCGATTCCAAACATAATTGTATGCACTGTTCATTTACACAACACATTTATAAACTCAGAGCAAAGGTTGGAAAATACCAGACTTCACACGAAAGTGAAGAAAGTCCGTAACAAATGTCCCTCTTGCATTGCCCTTTGGTTTTCTGAGCCAAATCTGTGCATGCTTCAACAAAATGTCAAGCACTACCTGACAAGTTTGACTACCAGAAGGTAAAAACCCTTCACAACATCTGACACACTCCAGCAACAGCATATCATTCAGATGTGGAAAAGAAAGTATGAAAAAAGCTGCGTATATCACACCAAACCTGTATCATTTAATAACCTTTTTCTGCTTTGCTCTCCACCTCGCATCTCCCACCCTTTCTCTCACAGGCGCAGATGTGGATGAATGGCCCTTCGTAGCAAAGACACCACGAGGCAAGGCCAGAAGCCCATTACCACCCCAGTCATGCCTCAAGGACGGATTACCTCCCCCCTCCTTCCTTTACAGTCTACCACTACGAAGAGAAATCTGCATGGGCGACGCAAATGCAAGTGTGTTTTCAGCGCCCACCACGTCTCTCCTGAACTCTCCTCCAGGGATGATATGATTTCAGCAAATAATAATGAGTGTCTGAGTCAACATTTAAACTCAGCATGTGCATAGTGCCATTGCTTCTGAGCTCCTTCCTTTTGTGTGTGTGTGTGTGTGTGTGTGTCCAAAAGAAAGATGCAAGGAGAGTAGGCAGCAGGAAAGAAAATTGGAGAGGAGTGTGCTGCTATCCCACTGTCAGGGCTCGTCTCTGCTCGTCCCTGGGGACACGCCGTCAGATCAGTGGAGCCGGGCTCCTGGCTGACAAGACGTCACCCTGTGGTAGAGAGACTTGCATGCCCAGCAGCCACACACAAGGGACATATGTACTGTACAGTCCCTCTGGATCAAAGAACATTTTTAAACATACAGGAGGTTTGAACTCATTTTTAAACATGGTGATGTTGGAGCTGACCATGCAACCATAAACTGTACATAAAAATGGATGAAGTCTTCAGGTTTGAAAGTGAAACCCAGGAAATAGGACAGAAGTAACTCTAGGAAAGTGAGCCTATATCTGATATATGCTTATCTACTGGCATTCATGTATATTATTCAAATTCTATTAAAAATGTTGAAAAAATGCACACACTTTATCGTATGCCGTCAACCACAATGTGCATATACTGTTTTGCAGGAAAAGACACGCGTGCATGCTGCATGTCCTCATGAATTAATCATCATGATTATACAATATTGATTAAAATGATCTAGCCTTAATGCACATATAATTTGAAGATCATTACAGAGGCTTAAAGAAAGATGACTGTTTCGCAGTGGAGTGTTACAATGGTGTGTAAGAGGAAAAAAGAGAATATGTTAATGTGAAAAGAGAAGAGGGAACACGTTAGATATGTCCCCCCCGGGGGATGGGAGTGTAATCCTGGCCTGATGCTTACTGGCTCTTTCCCTCCTTGGAGATTCATCACAAGGAGACAATCACAGGAGACAGCAGGTTAAACCCTGTAACACGGCTCTACACAACTAAATGAGGAACTGTGCAGTGCAACCCATCACTGTCCCCAAAGCTCTGCAGTACAGCTCTGGCAGCGGCATCCGATCGAACACTCTCAGTGAGCAGGCAAACGACGAAAGCAAAGATGAATACAAAACTGTAACGACCAAACATTTCAGATTTTAATTCAGCAACATTTTATAATGAGCTGGCGCAGACGGGACAGAAAATCAGTCAGCTGAACGCTCCTCCATAGATTTATATTCTGGTCCAAGCTGGATACTTGTTTTTATAAATTCACAGCTGATGCATCAAATGTGTGTGAGAGGAAAAAGGCAAACTGCATAATTCCTTCAGTCTGAAGGCCGAGGTCATCAAATCATCCGACAACCTCAGAATACAAACTAAGCTCACAAAAAAAACAAGCCCGCACGAGTTCATGACATTTTTTTAGAGATAAAAACGTGTGTTGCTTTAAAGACGCAATGGATCACGACAAAGTGAGAAGCCAGTGTTTACCAGACTGCCGTGACCTTTCCACTCCACTCACTGATGTGTGTGCAGCTGTGTCCATTCTTTTATGAAATGAAATACAGTACGTTTAATTAAAAGCCACACATGCATAGGAGACTGGTAACATTAACTGGTACATTAACTAACTTCATGCTCACATGCATTAATTTTTCATTTACATGCAATGGAACATCTGCTCAGGCTGTGAAGGGGAGAGGGTCTGTCGACATCATTCCTGCCGGTTCATGTAAGACGGCACTACTGTGTACAGTATATCAATATGGATATAGTAATATCTTTTTATATCCTATCTTCAATAATTCGCTTTGAATATTTCAGTTTTAAGTGACACCAAAATATGATACACCATGTTTGAGTTTGAGACTTCTAAATTACTGTTAGCTTTTCACTGAAAGCTGGAGCAAGATCAAAATCCACAAATCAGTGACCTCAGTATAGACTATATAAGACTGACACCTATTCAGCTAATTGTCCAGGTGCCAGATTTGAAAGATAATGAGCCAACCATGAAAGGCAACCATAAAACCAGAGCTGAGGTGGCTGATGTCTCTGAGCAGCAAAGGTGTCTATAAAGTGCTCTGAAATTATGTGCATAAATATTTGAATATTTAAACACAACGCTCACAGGAGCAGCTTCAGGGGCTTGCCCTACACTGTGACCCATCTTTAAAAATGTTTACAATACGTTTGTGCACAGAAAGGGAGACTTTATCACTGAGGAAAGATTAAATGTATCTGTGTGACAGGTTTCAGTCTATGTATCCACAGACTCAGAACAGAGAATTCACAAAGAACTGATCAAAGTGGTGTAGAATCTCACATGGCCGTGCAGCTACAGGCTTTACATTCCAACAACACCAAAAATACTCATGTTGATCAGGGGAGCCTGAGTACACCCAGAGCTTTCCACTGGGACCTGACAAGGAGTCACTGCAAATCAGTGGGCGGGTTTCCATTAGCCTTTTTTTATGCACATTTTTGATTTACAAACCTAAAACGTAAAACAGACAATTCAAGTTGCATTGCATTCAAGTTTTACTGCTTAAGGGAGTTGGAGAAGTTGGCCTATTGATAAAAAGTAGATGTGAGTGAGTGCAATGAGACAGTTATAGCGAGTAAAATAATTTTAGAAACCACACGACTCAAATGTGCCTCCTGTCTCTGCACTGAAAAATAGCAGTAATCGCGGGTGATAGAAGGTTCAGTATGTGTGGGCTGATGTGGAAATTATACCACTGCTGCGCTTGGTGCAAAAAGCAAATACAACAACTAATTGGTTGTAGCAACAACAAATCATGACCAGATATGTCGTCCCTCTTTATTTACGTCATTGAGTTGAGCTATATTATCATTCTTTTGTGCCACCAACTGTACTGCTGATCTCAGAATATTCTCTTTACCAGTTAAATGTGCCTTTTCTTTTACCAAATCTTTGAAAATCCTGTCCAAAATTGTGATACAACCTAGCTAATGACTACTTGGTTCTACTAAGAAATTGGACCTTTACAACTGGATCATCATTAAAAATAAAGATCCACTGTTTCACATTTCGGATTTGCTATCCATCAGTATGTTTGTAAAGGCGTACAACTGCTTTTAAAAAAATAAAAGCAATTGTACTTGTTTGGTTTTTGTAGCACTAGGTTAAACCTCTCATGTGTAATTTAGGCAAGAGCCTTGTTTTACAGCGGCTACTAGGCTGCCTGGTTTATACAGCAGTCTGAATGGATAAAAAGCTAGAGAGTGAGTTTTAGCGTTTTGAGCCAGAAGCTTCAATGAAGAACAGTTACCGTACATCCACATAAACCAGTGGGAAAGTAGAGATAGTAGCGTGTTTACATCCTTTCTGGTAGATCACGGCCAGAGAACCTGGGGAAAGCGAGAATTGAGCATAGGAGTCCTCTGTTACAATCTACTTTCTTTTTCCTTTATCTCCCCCACACAGATTCCACCACCAGCCTAAAACTGGACTGCCTTCATGACAATGACATGGCAAACCAGATATGACTGTTCGGCATGTGTGTGCCTCCCAGAGTTCTAAATCACAGGGAGCTTCATATTATTCAGGCTGTTCTTGCTACTTTACTTGCTTTTTTTTAAGCACAGCTGAAGTGATTTCACATGGCCCTAAGCAACTGCTTTACTATTGTTACTAAAATCTGCAAGTAGTTAACATTGAACTGTGTCCTACAGGAATTGGTCTTTAATTTGATTCATAATAACATCCATTAATAATAACAAAGGTTAATTTGGTGCCTGGTAATACCTTTCATCATCTGTTTAGCCTATGAATTTTTATCCATGAGTCCATGAACACAAATATAGGATGGATCTAGAAGGATGTTTTAATTTATACTAATAATACTAATAATAATAAATGATTTTGATCTGTTGTATCAGTGCAGATGGGTGGGGGAGTGTTATTTGACCTGCAGAATTAACTTCCAAAACACTAATTTATCCACGTGCTACTCCAACCTGTGTGCAGCTTTACTAGCACAATGTTGCCGTCTGTGCCTGTGGCGACATTCTCGTCAGCCAGAGTGATGCCTTTTATGTCACAACTTAAGGAGAAAAGGCAGAAGCATCACAGCCGTGCTAGTAAAGCAAGGCGGCAAGACAACAGTGAATGGTAGGAATATGATCAGAGTTGACTTTAATATCAACAATTTCCTCAAAGCAGCATCTCTGTCACTCACTGCAGAAGCTCAGTTCATATCTGTTTTTATTTCCAGCAGCTTGTTTTTTTGAGATCAAAACTATCAGAAAAATATCTTCAATGCCTTTGAAGTTCCACACCGGAGCTTTTAAAACATGCCAACACTTATAATGAGGAGCCTGTGCAGGAGCCTGCTGTGAAAAATCTTTAAAACAACGCAGCCCATTCTACCTGTCTTTGCCAAACCTGAACACACAGGCAAAGTGAGGAGGACAGGACAGGGAGCCCAGAGCTTAAGAGCACAGCTGTTCAACTCAGCGCTGTCCAACTCTGCCACAGGCAATAAAATGATAGATGAAGTGTGAGAGGTGGGAGAAAAAGAACAGATAAAAAGGGGCTAAAACTAAAGGACGAATTTCATTGTTCCTCCAATGGTGGCATAATAATATACAGACAACATAGAATGCACTCTATAGGATGCTATTAACCTGCCACAAGCACTAATGGAATATAGATTTTTTTTTCTGTGCAAAATCCTTTCATCATCTGGACAACATGTTGTGTAGCCTAGTATTCTTTGTCAGTGAAGGAGATAGTCTTAAAAAAAAATCCCATTAATCTGAAGTCCTTTCTTATTGTTCCGTCCACTCCATTGTTTGTATAAATTTAACTTCTCCTCCCTAAGAATACTTTAACGATTTAGGGTCAAGCAGGTCCCATTTCTACAGCTGAACACACATAATAAGCGTACACACGGATGCATGTTGTTAAAATAATATGTAGGCCTGACAAGCTCCAAGTCATCCATATGCAAATTTGAAGTAAGAGCAGGCACACAGGAGAGAGGGGAAATCAGTGTGAGAGTGAGAGCGGCATGGGAGAAAGAAGGGAAAAAAGAGAAGGAGCCTGCCTGCAGTGAGGACGACAGGAGAGAGAGAGGACAGACACTGGCACTGCATTGTTAAAGGCTGCTGCAGAAATGTGAGCATCCATGGTGACAGATGACAGATGCCACAGGGAGAAAGATGGATGAAGGAATGACAGGTACTTCTCAGGCACATGATAAGGAGGTGGATGGCGCGATGAGGAGGGTATCGTCATTGGACAGATGGACAGGAGTGTGACAGCTCCGTGCTATAGCTTCCACCATAGCTGTACTGACCATGGCTGAGTTTACTCAGGCAGCCCGAGTTGCAGAGGGAGCGTTTCGTCCTTGATTCCCAGCAGCTCCGGCCCTTCATCCCACTCTCTGCGGGCCTGATCCCACTCCACACTCCCTGAGACACCGCTCCTGCCCTGCATGGGCCACTACATAATCCCAGCAATGGGTTGGCTGAGGCAGCGACTTTCTCTACTCAGCATTGCAGCGTCCACACACAGACATACATACATACTCGCACACAAAACTTAAAGGACATGCATAGAAAAACGTGGGGAGCAATGCAGCTGCTCCTTCTTATAATTCCTCTCCTCTCCTGCATTGCTTCCCTTTCTTCCAGTTAAACACACACACACATTGACAAAGCTCGGCACATTTACAATTCTCCTCCACATGGTTCTCTCAGTGCAGTGCAGATTGGAGAGGGAGGAAATCAGTGGGTGAGTGAGTGCAGCAGAAAGGAGAAAGGGCTCAGCAACCAGCGGTCATCCACATAACTGAGCCCATACTGCATTGCTCTGTCGCTGTTACGTACCATCCGATGCTTTCATCATACAAATATTGAGGTAAAACTGTGTTTCCTCAAAATGTGACACTGAGAGGTGATGAAAATATTTCTGATTTAGTTTAGACATATTAACACAGAGTGGTTCCACTAGAGGTGGCACAACAAAAGGTCAATTTTTTTATTATTTCCGACTGATTTATGTATCCCCCCCGCTCCTCTGTTGTGGTGATCCCCACCCACTGACACATCACCTCAAATCTGACCTCCCATAAAAACAATTCAGGGTCACTGTACCACACAGTTTATTAGTTTGCCCCGGGCTACTGTTATCACTTCAAAATTAGTGTCACAGTACGCATCACACTGTTTTATAACTCAAGGTCACCTTGGCAACCTGGAGCTATGCTCCGCCTGCTCCATAGAGGAGGATGATGACGATGCAGCATCAAGGTAGAAGTGGAACAGTCCTATTTGTGTAGTACGACTGCGTCCTGTCATTATTTCATACATTTCTCTCATCTTGACGAATAATTCAGAGCAAGCAGTGAAGAAAACGACAAAATAAGGAGCTCTTTTTGATGAAGATAGAAAGGGTTGGTAAATAGATAACAGCTGCAGCTCTGCTGAGAGATTGACGACAGATAATTCTGCTTGTTCTCTGTGTCAAACAATCATTCTGTCTGTATCATGCATTATGTTAATGCTGCAGCCTGGTTCATTTATCTGCCCAACATTAATACATGGTCTCCATGGGACATATGAAGCTCATACCTATTGCACTTAAATAAATGTCAAAATCAACTTCATAAACTAACTTAATTTGCATTCATTTAATTGCCAATTAGGATACACTAAAATATCAGCTGTGAGATGTGATTAAATATTAATGAGTGAGGTTTCTAACCATTATCACAGGGTGATAATGTTTGTTTTAATCACCTCCACTTATTCTAAGTCTTACAAGGGCCTCATTTGTTTAATGCTTAGGTTTTAATATGAGGGTCACTGCCATGAGTACATATTAGAGTATAATTATTAATAATGAGTGCATTTTAGTTATGCATTTATCTGAATTATGGCTTCAATAAAAGCACAGCCTGTGACCTTTTTTTTTATTAATGCAGCAATAATTTCGTGGGTGCAGCATGGACAAAATTCACAAACTCAGCTGTGCAAAGTAGATCAACAATATACTGAGCTCCCTAATGAGTGTAACATCGCTTTAATATCATAAGAAATAAGTCTACTGTGCTGAAGAAAATCTGGGAAAATGAACAGGGAAGGGGCTGCAGAGGACTGTAAGTGATGCGACGGAATGCTGACAGCGACAGATTATCAGACATTTAATAAATAACACTGCCTAAAATGCCCCGGGACATGTTCGAGGGGGCAATGAAGCATTAAACTTCAATTAATTTCATAATTGACCTTCATTCTTTTCTTAAGCCACACAAAGAGAGCAATCTGACGGGTGAAAAACAGCAGGCTGTGTGTTATATTATATGGTGTTGATCTGTACAATTTAGTGCTGTCTTAGGCCACTATTAGACATGTTAGCAACGCTATAATGACTGTACAGTCTTTATTATTAATTATTTCTCAGTCACTTTATTAGAAACCTTTATGCAGTTATAAAATCACACATTTTTCAGTATCAATTTATTATGATCTACTCTTACACTTGAACAACAGCACGACGCAGACTCTCTTAAACCTGGAGTGGAACCCTAATTCATCACTATTTCATGTCCACAAATATCTGCTGTGAAAGGTCTATTACACCAAGTTTATCCGAGACATGCTCAGGCATTAAACACACATTTTGTATGAGTTAAACTCATTGACAGCTTGATAGTACTTAAAAAGAATAAAACTGATGATGCCTTAAGACCGCTGGAGTGTACATCAACTTTTGGATGCATTTGTAAGTTGTTTAGACCTGGGTTTCTCAATCCTGGTCCTGGGGACCCACTGCCCAGCATGTTTTAGATGTTTCCATGCTTCAACACACCTGATTCAAATATATGGGTCATTATCAGGCTTCTGCAGTGCTTGGTGATGAAATGATTGATTTGAATCAGGTGTTTCGAAGCAGGGAAACACCTAAAACATGCAGGGCAGTGGGTCTCCAGGACCAGGATTGAGAAACCCTGGTTTAGACAAACAAACAAACATTCTTTCTTTGTGAGATGCATCAAATCCCCCCACAAAATTCATGTTCATTCATGTTTATTAATTCATTTTAAACAACAGAGAGACAGCGGAACCATCTAAAAAGACTAAATAAAGAGAAAGGAAATGTTCACTTACTCAGATTGCAAATTACTGCATTAAGAACTGGAAGAAAACCAAGTGCCTGGATGTCCAATTGCCTGAGCTCATTAAAATCGGTCAAAAGTTTAAGGGAAAAAGTTTTTTTAAAGTATGTTTTTGTTTTTTTCCTCAGAGATTGCAAAAGAGAGAGATCCAGTGGGAGGATATGGACGTGTGGTGTCTGTGTGTGTCACACGCTGGCTACCCTTTGTTGCTAATTAATTAATTGGCAACATCTTGTTATTGTGTCATGTGGTTGGTGCTCTCACGTTGTAAATAACAGGCAATATCAAACATTAGCGTGTGTCATTTCCTGCAGCAGAAACCACATAAATGTTATCGATCCATGCAAAAACCACATTATGAGAGACACAGAAGATCACTCATGTATATAAAAAAAAAGGGGGGGGGGAGAGACAAAAATCGAATGCTCCGACATACAAACTAAAAACGAGGTCACCTAATGGACTCTGCCTGTGGAGATAATAACATACTTATCCAAAGCACATGAAAGAGCTTTGACTAACCACAAATGTAAGTGACAGAACGTACTGTTTCCCACTTACTATCAGCCTGTGCTGGCTTATAGTGACGTCCAAAAGCAAAAACTTCATATGCTGCAAAGAAATCCAAACAAATATGAAAGATTTGTGAAGAAAGTAGGACAAAAAAAATGCAATAAAACATAATGTCAACATCAGCAGATAGTTTCAGAGATGGAGAGATTGCTTTGGGTCATCTGTTGTGACTCGGGAATTAAATGAGTGTGTGTCAGTGCTGATGAGAGGAGCTCAGGGCAGCAAACGGCAATCACAAAATGTGGTGGGGGGTTTTATTACATGGAGATGAAATTCAACAATCAACTGTTTTTCTTGCAATCATGCCTACTGATGACTTTGAAAGAGACAAAAGACTGCTTTGAATATGGAGTTTTTCTCCATTCATTTTCTTTTTGGATTGTTCACCCAAACCAGTGGGTAGATATTTAAGATACACCAGCATACAAATAACTGGCTACCAGCAATTTCACTGTCTGATGAAGGCAAAGAAAACATTTTTTATAACCACAAAGGCAGTTCTATTTCCTGAGATCATAGCTCTTCCACTTCAATCAACATTTCAACCCATTTCCAAAGACTAAATCTGCTGTAATGCCACACAATAAACAGGTACTAGGTACATTAACATTTTTCATCTTACTTACAATTTAAGTCATTAGTTTATCATAGTTTCACAGTTTACTTTTAGAACCTGCACATTGTTAAGAGGATTAACAGGTGGAGAATAAGAAATGTTGTGTCCTCCGCCCCTCGACAGGCTTCCAGATCTCGTAAAGTCTTTGAAATAACATGTAGAGCTGAAATGTGAGTTTATGTTTGATGGATCTTAGAAAATATTGCTGTACTCGTTTTATATAAAAGTAATTAAATAAGTAAAAAATTATATCAAAGCTCCTATGAAAATGCTGATAATGTGCTCGAACTGACAATTTACTTCACAGAAAAACCTGTAAAACCGGAAGTTCACAAAATGTCACTTATCAGAAAATAACAGCTGTCCATCATATGTTTCCACTCATATGTGACATGCTTTATTCATTTTTTTTACCTTTAAATGGGAACATCATTTACAAAATGTGACATCATGTTCTATCAGACAAGTGATTGAGACTATTAACTCTTCAGGAAAATGTTAAGTGATGACATAAACCATGTGAGTACTCAGTACTCAGCTCAGACTTTATTTGTCCCAAAGGGCAATTAAATTACCACAGCCACCAAGACCATACAGTACATACTGTACATGCAAGTTACAAATAAACTCAAATACACCCATAGGCTTCCATCCAAACAGTTCTTACTTCAACCATGACAAAATAATATTTGATGTGCTTCTCAGATGAAACCCATAAAATGCCCATAGATACCAGAAACATAAGGGTCTTTTCCATCTGTATCATCAATAACAATTAATACAGACTGCAATTATCGCTGATGCAAAGTAAAGCAAATGATGACAATTATCTTCTCTGATACTCTGAGAATAATTTTCCAGTTTTAAAAAAACAGTCACAGAGCAGACAAATGAAGCAGTTCAGTCTCACAGCAGCACGATTGTTAAGCCGAACAGTTGTGTAATCATGTTCACTGCACTAAACTAAAAAGCTAAAGGAAACCGCTCATTAAAAATATATGACGTTCGGTTTGTTCTCTTTTCTCACAGCCCCCGTGGCAAGTTCAACAACAATGAGGTTCCCAACAGTGGGTGGCCTTCAAAGAACATCAAAACAATATCAAAGCTGCTGTGTGAGATTGTATTTCTGAAAGTAAAACACTTCTATGTAACCGAGGAGAGAAAAAAGTTGGCATGAAGCACTTTACCTGACGAGAGGAAAAGAGGTGTCATAATACAGAAATCCACTAAGCGGATGAAAAATGAGAGAAATGGAAAACACTGAACCTGGGCACAGAACCACTATTATCCTCGATAGCCACTTTGTACAATGTTCAATTAATTTATATTTTAATGAGCTGCCTGTATCAGCATTTGCAATTTCTCAACTTCTCCTCCGTGCTGAGCAAAGCAGAAAAGTAGGGAGTGTGTGTGTGTAGCTGGGACACAATGTGAGCTGGTTATTATACACACATAGAGCCGATGAATCCTGATAAACCACAGACAGCACAATAGTAACATATTGTGCTGTAACACTACAGTTATTCCACAATATAGAGTCATGATTCACATCATTTAGAGACTCATGAGACTTATATCAACAGACTAATACAAAACACCCAAAAGAGATGAATACAAACATAATATACAAACCTCATTATCTATCGACCTCACACTCCCACACACAAAGTCATATTGACACACGCACAACTGGCAAAAATGAAAGACGCTGGCGGTAGTAACGAGACAACCGCCGCCACCATCTAACACTGTAAATCGCACTGTTCAGCCATTCTCAACAACCACAGTGGTACCATAATGACAGGAATCAACATGCAGAATATACTTATCACAAAAGATAGAAAACGACTACTAAAACCATGATAAATGAAGATCATTCCTTGTGCTGTGGCACTAACTTTACCCCAGTACCATAAAAAGTTTTTGTTTTCTCTCAATATGGCAACACAACACACACTTATCTAATTAAAGCCACCATCATACTGCAGCACCCTGATACTCCAATGAACTGGTGGTCAGAGAAAGGAGAAGAAAAAAAAACTGGTTAAACAAGAGTCATTTATATCAGCTATTCATGAAGTAAAGGATGAGAAGAGCATAAAACATTTTCATTTCATTTTTTATTTTGAAGATTTTAATGTGAAACAAAGTTGGAATGGAAATTATCCATTCCTTTTTTATTATTCATGTATACTATAGCATGTTTTCCTAATTAGTTCCTCAGGTACAGCATTGTTAGTACACAGGCGATATGGCTTATAATGATATTGCAATATATTTTGGGCTATATCCTGATATACGAGATATATGTGGAAATGAAGCTGCATGCAGGTTGTTTCTCTAAACTCAATACAGTGACATCAATACACTAAAAAAAATATACTCTAATATAATATAATGTAATAATAGCTACTGTTTATGATCTGTGCTAATGTAAAAGCAAGTGTTTGTGACAGTTATTTAAAGTTAGCAGTTATTTAAAGCAGCTATATGTCCTATAGCCATTAATGCAACATTGGAATTGAGTCCATTCTATATCTAGTTTGATATGGATGTTTTACAGTTCAACCCCAGAGGTTACATGTGAAGTTGTGTAGTTTGCACTGATTTGAAGTTTAAATAAAGAACTTATGGCTTTAGGCAAATCATGGGCTATTTTATTTCTTCATTTAGGGGAGCAGACTATTGTTGCACAGTTTGAACATAGTGTTTTTAGATGTCCATATTAAGCAAAGTACATCTATACAAATTATATGTAATATTAACAACTTAACAGAGGAGAAAAGAAGGTATCGGATTGATATCGGTATCGGCAGATACTCTAAGTTGCAATATCGGAATCAGTATCGGACATGAAAAAGCTGTATCGAGCCATCCCTAAATACAACAGCCTTCAAAACCAGGAAAACTCATCACAGATACCTTATTACTACATGACACGATATGACAATACCCAAAATCTAAGATGATATCTTGTTTTATGTCACAATATATATCAGCCTGTGCTGATATATATATACAAAATATATACGATATACAGTAAGGTGCGCTATTCAAAGGTGCATTCAGTAGCCCCTTACCCTAACCTTATTCATCACAACTAAATGTCATACATAACTGACCATACTGACCCTTACCCTAACCCTGACCTTAAACCAATTCTTATCTTAATTCTAAAAACTATCTTACCATCAAAAGGCCGTTTAGGTTGTGAGGACCAGCCAAAATGTCCTTTGGTCCTCCCGAAGATATGCATACAAAGTATACACTTTGAAATCACAGCTAACATTAACATTATATCTGATTTCTGAACAGTCTTGTATAAACAGGTAACACTATACATGTCAAAAAACTCGCACATAGATGACAAAATTCACATTGATGATCAAAATCTCTATTGTCATCACTCTAAACTTCTACAGCAGCATAAACAGCAGCACCAGGCTGCTCTGACATGAGAACACAGCGTCTCTTTACTGTGTCAGCATGAGAGCGAGAGGAAGAGCCATCATGAGAATGTCCAGTCAGCAAACAACCTACTGGTGGGATGTTTTAAAGACCATTCAGTGTGTGCGCCTCAGCTAAACGGACACTGTGGTTTTAAAATATGTCAATATGTCAATGACAAGAAGAGGGGGAAGGAGGAGGAGGGGGGGTTGACTGTAGGTGGGAAAATACCAGGCAGCTTTACTGTAAGTGAGAAAACAAACCAGCCCAGTGGAAATAGCTTCACCAGTTAATAACAAAAACTAACAACACAGACACAAAGGAGATCCAAAGTGCAAGACAGAGCAGTAAAAGAGGAAGGGGGGCTGTGGCATGTAACAATGACATCTATGTGTAAGTAACATGATCCACAGGGACGTACAGTGTTTATCATCTCTGTGAGAGGAGCTGAGCTTTAAGGCAGAATCTAAACTGTGACCTCTCCAGTCACTTCTCAGTGGGGACTGAGCTGATCACGCAAATTGACCTCTGCCTGCAACCTCTTCTACATCTATAGACAAAACAAGGACAAGTGATTGTCGATTCCCAGCCAGTGCAGATCTACTAATGGATGAGTGTGATAAACAAGACATCTGTCCTTTCAAACCATTATGATTTCAGACAGGATGTCACTCTGAGTGAGGCCTTTTGAAAATGCAGCAGCTGCAAATGGAGACAAACTACATTCAAATGTATTGTATTTCATACCTGCATTTGTTTAAATCATTTAAGTTTTTGGCTGAAATGTGATTATGAGAGTGAGCGTGAATGATATCTATACTGTTGAGAGTGTGTCATGGACTTTATAGAACCTACAAACATAATTTTCGAAGTGTGCCCTGGACGAACAGTTTGTGAGTTAAGAATTAATTGATACAGTTACTGTATAGCAAACTGTACCCACATTCATTGCCATAGCAAAACATGCAGGATATGGAACACACGTCATCACTTTGTCCTGTAATGCCAGTTTCCAGTCCTGCCCACAAAGATACAATCGTGCACTCGCACACTATAGAGCATAAACACACACATTTTGCACATTTTCTCCTCACTTTCCTCCAACAGTTTCTGTGGCTGTACTGTATTCAGTTCACTGTGTACACAACATTTATTCAGTCACTGAAAACCTACCAAAATACACTTACATGATGCACAATAGAAATGACTGATTATACAGCACTGATGTTACGCAGATACACATGTATACATTCAAGCAGACACACTCACATTCCTGAGCACAACACAACTAGAACAAAGGCCATGTACTTACCAGGAGACTCTGCCTAATCCCACTTCGATTCTTTTTTTTCCCCACAGACTTTGCAGGACAATGACAATATTTAAAGCAAAAAAGAAACGAGGAAAGCGGGACAAAGCAGGGTGCCGTTACGTCCAGAACTACAGCCCTGCTGGAAGAAAGAGCAGAGAAACACGATTTACAGAGGGAGGGAGGGAGGAAGGGAGGGTGCAAGAAGACCAGACAGAGCGTGCAAGGAAGCTCGGAAGAGAGCGATAGAAAGAGAACATTGGGAGGGGACAGGGAGAGAGCCAGGACCCAGCGATAGTGAGAGAGAGAGGGAGGGGTGAAAAGAAGAGGCAATCCTAATCTGTCTTCACGTCATCCTCCGTTTCAGGACCATGGACAGTGTGCTACCTTTGACTGCAATGGGAGATTAGGCTACAGAAAAATTTAACTATGAAAGACACAGAAAAAATCAATAGTCCACTAAAGCAAATGAATGAAAAACATCTAAAAAAAAAACACCAAAGTAATGATTTGACTATTAGTTAGCAAACACAAATGACTAGAGGCAGTTTAAGTAAAAGATCACCCATTGCATTGTCATATTTATTTACTAAGGTAATGTAAATCATACTGTTAATCTAATCTGTCTGAACTCGGCTACACCCAGATCAACTTCTTACTGGACAGATGGTTCCACAGCACCTATGACTTTCTCATGTTTTCCACTAAAATACACCGTCCAAGTAAAATTTCACTCCAGCTTGCAAATTAAAGCCACTGATAGAAAAAGCAATGCAATAGGCTGAGACGATCCCACCCCACTTTCACAAGCACTGACAAAAACAAGGAGACAAACCCTCACTGGAGAGGTCATATTGAAGTGAGGGGAAACACTGCCCCCTACTGAATGTTTGAGCCAATACAGCAAATCGCTTCAGTCAGCTGTAAGAAACCCCAACTAAATCTAAATTATAGTGTGCACTCCTACATCCCCAGATAATTGTTAAATTAAAATCTATCCTTAATAAACAAACACATCAGAAAAAACATGGCTATAGGTAGGTTTGTGTGTAGCTCTCTATACAATAACAATAAAAATGTTAGTAGAACATAATTCTACTATAATCACAGAGCCAGTGCTTGATTTTCACAACATCAGCTTGCAAATCCAATTACACAGTAACCTCTCTTAATTTGATCGAGGCGTCACAAACTGTTATTTCTCAAACAGACTGTCCACTTAAGCTTTCATCATTAAACTGAAGCTACAGATCCTGTCATGGAACAAAAAGGGAACCAAAATAGAAAATATATTCACAAATGTACTGCAATATACTGAATATTCCTCCTACTCCAGCTGGTGAAGTCCTTCTTTTGTATTGTATGAGGCAAAAACATGGCGTTACGTTTCAAAACACAAGTTACATACACAAGGAAAGCCATAGATATTATGTGAATGACGTTATATAACACAAAACTAATCTAATTGTGGTGACACGATAGCTGGAGCTGAAAAATGAGACCATGCTGCTGAAAGTATGCACAAAATATGCAGAAGTGCTCTCTCTCTCTCTCTCTCTCACACACACACACACACACACACACACACACGGACAATAACACTTCATTTAGCACCCTATCCTTTTACAGAAATAAAAATATACAGGTACACAGGAAATGGCAAGCTACAAAGCACTCACATTCTCTCCTGGTCTAAATTTAGTGATCTGACTTTCAAATGGAGGCCAGAGAGATATATAGTCTGTCTTGGTCTCTGTAGACGCTGTCTGTAAAAGACTGGGGCAGAAAAGCTTCTGGGAGGAAGCCAGATTCAAAACGTGAACAGTCCTCCCAGGCTTTTCCCACAGCCTTTGACCAGCATCACCTAGTACAACCACACAAGACTAAGTCCTCTTGGAAAGGAGAGTGTTCTGTTGTCAAGAGGAGGAAGAATGGAAGCTCAGTTCTCACGGTACCATTTACATACTCTTTTCTGACCGGACTGGGCACACAGCGCTGCCCTCTCCTGGCTCACACAGGAATCTGAATAACATTAAAGGAGGAGGACGTGAGCAGAAACGAGCAGCTGAGCTGAATATCAAATGCCGACGGACACTGGAGAGCAGCGGCTGGAGGAAAATCAAATATATACAAATACGAGGCGGGTCTGAGAACACTGCTGTGCATGGATCACCTTTGACCAACAAAACAGAGGATAAATACACACATCACTTGTATGTTGGCCCAGACTCTATCAACCAGGCCTTTATTTGAACTTAATTCTGATTATTAATATCTTGCAGTGAGTGCCTCATGAGTGCTTAGATTTTTGAAGCTTGAACTTCCACAATAAAAGGGATGTCATTTCTCTTTGGTCACCTTTTAATCATATGGCAGCCCATGACTAAGTGGAAAGGGAACTTGGCTTGTAACCAGAGGGTTGCTGGTTTGAGTTTCACCAGGTCAAAGGGCTGGGGTAACCCTGAGCAAAGTACCCAACCTCCATTGCTCCCAGGGCACTGCTCAGTGGCTTCCCACTGCTTCTAATTCTAGGTGTACAGGATGGATTAAATGCAGAGAAGGAATTTAACCCATCGAGCCCAAGGAGTACAGAAAAAAAAAAAAAATCCACTTCTTCAGTTCTGGGGCAAACCCCTTTTTTATTTATTTTTAACATCTGTATTTTTCTACTAATGAATCACGACTACTGACTTCTATTTGCTGCACATTCTGCAGTCAAAGTTCTCACTGTAAAGCACAAACACAACCAGGGAAACCACATGAGACAATAAGACAACGATTCCCATGATCCCTTGCTGCTTCCCGACATCTCCAAACCAAGTCTTTTGTCATTCTTTGACTGAGAGACCCTGAGTGGCAGAAACTACACACTGTACTGTGTGTTTAAATCTTCCATCTTAATCCGGAGCGTCATCTGCTCTTACCTGACTGATCGTTCATCATGCGAATGGCTTTGGCTTTGGCCAACTCCAGTGCCGTGACCCATCTCTGCCGCTCCACTTCGGTGCTCGCCTTCAGGTGGTAGGTGCGGCCGCCACTGCTCAGGACAATGTTGCAGGCGTCCTCTGTGTCGATGTGAGCCGTGGCCAGGTTTATCGTTCCACGACATGTGTGCGCCATCTCCGCCTGCGTCCTGCACAAAAAATACCAGAGAGACAAATGCAGAACGTGACTATTTGTTAGGAGTGGCTCGATGGCAATATCATAGTCTTCAGAATGCAGATACTGATATCAGATCAATACAGTTGTACCTTTTAACCCTTTAACACCGAAGACTTAAAATGCCAATTTTTCTAGAATAATTAGAACTTTGAATATCAGACAGTTATTTACAATTTACTGCATGTTAAAAGAGTGTATTAACAGTTTTTAAACAGATTAAAAAGAGTTTTATTTAGAAAACAACACTGCAGTTGTACATGAACAAGAGATTTTGCATTTGAAATTTACAAACAAACTTTGTCTCCCAATGTGCAAAAACAGGCCAAGAAAATGGAAACCATGCACAGGCGTTTTTTGTTATTTTTTCCAATTTTCGCCTCTCATATTCTGTGTGTGTGTGGAGAGAGAGGGGGAGAAAGACCCAGATTCACCGGCTTCCTATAATAGTGTCAGTGAAATTACCGTAATATCATACAAGTGAAACATCTGAGCTTTCAGAAACCATTGGAATTTTCCTGATAGCACAAACTGTTGCATACTTAAAGTAAAGTAATGCAAATTATTTGACTTTGTGCTTAAATACACGTTATATATATATAGTTATATTGTGACATTTTACGTGTAGTTATCCAGTGTACAGGCCGAATATTTCAGCATTTGCACTCAATGTTAATGTAATTTGTTCATTTGTTGATGGATAATAATTACACACTTTGGAAGTGAGCACTTTTCAAATATATGACCCGGAGCCCAGCTGTAATACATGCATGTGTTGAAAGATATTGAAGTTTAGAAATAAAGTGGACTGATTATTAATCTGCACTGAATTTCTGTATCCCCATGTTCACATGAAAACAATAATACATACAGGAATTATTGATCCTAGTCTCGTGCATTGATCAGAGTCGTGATTTAAGGTTTGGCTTTGAACCTCAGAGGATTTTCAGATTTCAATGTGGGCCCCCGGCAGTCTTAAGTTTGGGAATGGCTGCTATAGTAGATAAGCACAAGCAGCAGGGGATATGAGGAGGTTTTTACGGTAAGTCACCTCGAGAGTCATGCACTCACAGAAGTACTGTAACTGTTTATTATAGTCTGAATACACGCATTCATTCATCTATCCCAGTTAGCTAAAGCAAAACAAATGGAAAAAAGACTGAACTTGTAATTCATTCAGGATGGATGACCTGCCTGTCCGGATGTGGGTGAGCAGAATTGTGGGTATTCTGTTTAGCCTCCACTAAGACCAACTGTAGCACATTCAGTGGGTCACAGAGGCCTAGATAACAAGGCCATTGTCTCGTTCTAGGCCTGTGTAGTGGACAAAACCAAACAATGAATAACAGCTGTAACAAAGACAGAACAGAGTGCAGGAGGTGGTAGAAAAAATGAAAGAGAGAGAGAGAGAGATAGCAGCAGCATAAGAGATGAGAACAAAGAGGAATGGAACTCAGTGCTGGATGTGTCCGTGCACATATGCACCATGTACATCCCAGTCAGTTTTATGCACTGCATATATGCAAAATGTGTGTATATATATGCAAAATAGTGGAATATTCACTCACTACCCACTTTATTAGGTACACCTGTTGTTGCTCAACCAATCAAACGGCAGCAACTCAGTGCATTTAAGATGACCCACTGAAGCTGAAACCGAGCATCAGGATGGGAAAGATAGGTGATTGAAGTGGCTTTGAACACAGCATGGTTGTCGGTGTATTTCAGAAGCATCTCTAGGACTTACAGAGAAGAAAATGCCATATTGATGCCTCAGTTCAGAGAAGAAACTGGTTCACAATTATACATAACACAAAACACCACTCTGTCAATGACCATCTCTGAATGACACAACATTTCGCATCTTGAAGAACGGTAAATGGTTAATAATAAAGTGACACTCGTGACAATTTATTAGGTGTTTTGAGTACCTAATAAAGTGGCCAGTAAGTGTATGAAGTCATAATAACGAGACGAGACATCTTCGCATGTGTATTAATAAGATTCTTATTAGAAACAGAACTCATATGATTTCAAATTCGTCAGAAATGTTATATTTACAGTTCTGTGGTGGAAAACCTGCTGCGTGACATTTCTGTCACAGTTAGAAAAGCTAAGCTGCGGGGCAGGGATGAACCCTGATGCCCATACGAGAGCTCAGCCACACACAGACAGCTGATTTTGCTGATTTAAATCTTCAAACCACAGGGAAGCAACTTGTCAGCAAAAACCACCTGCTTTATTTTGGTGGTTGCTTCAGACAGGACAAACATGTCCTCAGTCCTCCATGTCACAATTTCCTGTCCAGACCCTTAGAATCGACCACTTTGAAGCATGCAGCCATGCAATCGTGTGGGTGCAAACATCCATTCATCCATCCTCAGTGAGCCCTCACTGTCACATGCAGCTGTCTCTTAGCAGCACTTCACCAGCTCCAGGCTCATTTGACACTGACAGGGAGGGTGATGTCCTTTTTAGTAGTGGACATTGACTGTTTTGCCAAACAGTGACCTCCCTCACACTGCCTGTGTGGGCTGAAGAGAAGTCTTGTTATGATGCCAATCCAGTTCAGGCAGTGCACCGTCTGCTGCTGCTCGGAACACATCAGTTGTGCAGACGAGGCTGCACCGGGGACATGCAAAGCCGTGAAGAAGGGGGTCAGAATCCTGAACCCCCGCTTTACAGCCTCACCAAGCAGAGTTTTTCCGTTATAAGAGGGTCAACTAACTGAATGCACTGCTGATGGCTAAGATGAGATCCATGCAGATCGCGTCTGCTCTGTAGGAAGATGAGGCCATGCAAAGGCCATGAAATTACACAGTCAAGAAAAATCAACAAAAGCTGGAAAAGAGAGATAAGGACTAAATGAGCCTTCAGGCTCTATAGTGTGGGGGGGGGGGGGGGGGGGACAAGGGAGAGTGGGTGCAGCTGAGGGCATGAGAGAATTTTCTGCATGTTGCGCTGAACCTGGAAAAAAGTGCAGTGCTTTACCTTTCAGTTCCCTGTGAACACATCCTCAAAAAACACAAATCCACCGATCTGGAGCATGTAATGACAGAACAACAAACCAGTGAATAACAAAACAGACAGCCATAAGCATGACGAGATATACACTGACAGACAGAGGTAATACTGAATACTCTAGGTACACGGCTGAGAGTGTTGACAGGATTTGCTGTGACAAGGAGCTACAGTATCACAACACACGGCCAGAGTGAGCCAGAGAGAAAAAAAACATAGCTTAAGACAGAAAGAAAACATAAGAGAAGTAAACCAGTGCTATAAGGCAATATTGGACAGCTTGATATGACCTGCTGAAGGATTGTGGCAACGTGGTAAAGAGATTGCTTGGTTGGTTGTTATTTTAAACATGTTCAGAAAGAAGAACAATAAATAATATGAATGTATATATACATATACACACACAAATATACTATAGAAAATGGTAAATAGTCTGCATTTATATCGCGCTTTTCTACTCTAGACCACTAAAAAGAGTGGGTGCAGCACACATGCATACATATAAACACATTTTTTTCTCTCTGTAGAGCAAATGCTGAACACACTGATTACATGTATGAAAAGAAGTAGGAAGAAGTATAATGATGAGAATGTGGCCAAAATAACTGCTCTCTAAAACATAATGCAGCTGCTTTTCACCTTCCGAAAACACAGGATGGGGATGAATTCAACTGAATTCTCCATATTGACAGACAGACCCTTCGATACAGTGGTTCCTCTATGAAAAGAAGGGAAATTGCCACTGTCCACATAATAGTCACTTTTAAAAATAAAACGACTAAGCGGATATTCGATAATCATGACCATCCCTATTATGAACCCATTCAATTATTGGTTGGGCCACACACACATAAGCAAATACACACTCAGGCCAACCAAGTGTCCATTAACAAGATTAGATCACAGCATTCACATCTATTGCCCCGGTCACTCCACTGATGTGCCAGGCACAGTAAGCAGGGTTCAGGTTCAGCTTTAACATGCAACTGGGCCCAGGTTTGGCTCCTCACCAACCTACACTCTGCCTCCCTCCCATCACTCAGGGGCCTAGACTTCCAGCACTAACACCATGACCTGACTCTCTTAAGCGACACAAACTGTGCTGAACTCCCACTGAACGGCTACATCGATTGTATCTGGTTGCTCTCCTGCAGCTGCAAGGGAAACCTGGCCGATCTACTCGACTATGAAAGGTCGCATTCACTGATATGGCAGCTCCACTCAAAGCTTTAATGCGCTGTAATCATCCTGGCAGCAATAAGCTGGATATACTCTAAGAGGTGAGCAAGTAGTGCTAAGAGTATTAAAACTGGGAGGAAAGTAATTTAGGAAATTAAACGTGAGAGAAGTTTACTGACAGAGGGCGGAAAAGATGTTATCACATGATGGTCCTGGTGAGAAAAGTCAATAAAGCTCTTTGGATGATTCAAACTAAAAAAAAAAAAAAAAGCACAGGGCGGAGAAGATAGTCAGCCTTGCATTGTCAGAGCAAAAAGTAATCAATAGCAAGCGCAATGTTGACTCTCTATAAAACTCATTACAATTTAACAAGCAACGGTGCTGACGGTGTGAGTCAGACCACGGAGTCAGAACATTGATCGCAGTCCTCCACTACCCTTGGCTGACTACTGGCTTCTCAGCTACAAGTTAGATCTGGGCCTTTGCTTTGACAGCAGTGGGCCGTGGGAGTCAAAGTAATCCATTGGGTTATTGGCTAGACTTGTAATTAACACACAGTCACAAATAGTTTATCAGAAATATAAACTGGCCTATTGAAAAAGGGCCGATAAATATTGAACACTGCTAAACAAACTGAGTGATGCAGACTAAGCCACTCCTCCACTGTGACATGCATCATCTTCAAAATATCATACTTTATAGGCTTTTCAAAGCTAGCCACTATGCTATGCATCGGCAACACATTTATCATACAATGAAGATACATTAATTACCATGTTGTCATATTTGTCAGTTTCCCTTTGACTTTACTCAACAATGGGAGTGCATACGGTGAGCCAGAGAAGGCTCACAATCATAAAGGCACGAAGTTAGACACATTACAACAGGCGTCAGTGGAAGACAGAACTTCACTGTACACTTCACTGTCCGTGCGCTCAGATGTCGACAGGTTACATTCACCTCAGGGACAGCAGTCACATTACAACATCATGGACTATTAATAGAAGGTAGCGGCAACAAGCATCTTTCCTTTCACCATTAGTCCAGGCAGGATTAGAGGCCTTGGCTACCATATCTCTGTGTCAAATAATGTATTGTTGACAACAAAAGACAAGTCAAGCTGCTTGAGAAAGTGTGGCACAGCAAGGGTGCCAGACAGGACTGTACACCTCAGGATGAGCTGGGTGGTTTTGATCCCCTTTTTCTGTAAAGAATTCTCTTTATCGCCTATGAGTTTATGTTTAGTTTAATTTGGAATTTGACTGTGGAGAAATGCTTAAAGCACGACATCCCATCCAGCGTCAAAGCTAATTCTGCTCTCTAACCTCGCAATTGAGGACAACATTTAAAAAGGCAATTATCTCGGAGGGATAAGCTCAGTTTCACATTGATTACGTTCATTACTGGAAGCTTTTCTAGATTCAAAATCATGCTGTAGGCATTTCATTTTTTTCCCTCACAGCTTTGACTACAAGTACTGTTAAAAAAGGAAAAGCCAGGATAACTTCCTTCTGCTGTGAACCACTTTAAAAAGTGGGTCAGTCAGGGTGAACAAGTGTTCATGTGGTCAGGCATGCATGCACACACACGCACACGCATGCATGCGCACACACGCGCACACACGCGCACACACACGCACGCACGCACGCACACGGTTCAGGGCTTCCTGGTCATTGCACCATTAATTGTCTAATGCCCATTCCAAAGGTCAAAATGTTGAGTGTACTCATTAATAGGTTTTTGCAGAGACGCATTGTAAGTTAACATTACAGGAATCAATCAATATAACCGTGCACTAAGGACAGTGTGACCTAGAAGGTAGCACAGAAGGGTGTTTCACTGTTGACAAAGGCACTCGAGCAGGAGCAGAGCAAGCTTTAAATCCAGGTTAAACATGCAAGATCAACACAACACAACCTTTTGTGCAACAAAATAAATCACAATGCAGAAGATCACTTCTGGCTCCATGTCTCAACATCTTCATTAGTGAATAAATCAAAGTGAAAGTCAGTAAACTGGAAAAGCTGAACCACAAGTTGAGGTTATTTTGCCACATATACTGTTCCCAAGGTCACTCCTCGACCTCCTCAGACTCGTCCATGTGATGGTTAAATTAACGTGCAATGATCGTATGATCATTAATTCTTAATTCTTTCTGATTAAATCCATGTAGAACTCAGGTTATGATACAACCTTATGGCCTTAGACAACTTAAAAAGACGTGCACAAACTTTCAACATTGTTGATGCCAACTTCCGTAAAACACAAAGAACAAACACACCTTCTCACCATGTGGGACACTTCTATGTCGATTGTGTTGAGGACTAATTATCTTTCGTGCAACACATAAGTCACTGTCTTGTAGTTTTTTTTGTTGTGCCTTTATACCTGTGCTCCCCACACCTGTGGAAACATGACACCCTCACAAAGAGGCACCTGAGCCACTGGTGTCATTCTGTCACACAGCTCACAGCTGAACTATGTGTGTAGACTAAAGACAGACTGATAATGACAGCGACCTTATCTGGAAACATTATGTTGTGACAGTGATCCCTCTGAGCTGCAGAATCTAGAAAAACTACAGAACTATTTAAAACTACACATTTTAAATAGCAGTCATGTCTCATAGGTATGCAGTACATCAATATACAGCAAATTAAACCTTTATGCTATTGCCCAGCCCTTATTGTAATAGATTTTTAACCTTTGTGAGGCGTTCTGTGGGACCCATTTTAAATGCTTGCAAAAAGAAGAACATGCACACTTTACACTGCCCTACACAAAGGAGTTTGAGCAAATAAAATCCCTGATCTAAATATTTATATCAATCTTATCAAACGCTGCAACATGTGTGGACATAAGATGGACAGGAAGACAGTTTACCGGCATCAAGTGCAATAAATGCATTAAATGCATTTGCAACACAAAAGTACTGATATTCATAAAAGTGGTCCAAAGGGCAAATATCAAAAAACAAATGTTTATATTACATGTAACTGGGCTAAAGTACACACATTATTAAGTATTTTTACAAACCTAATAATACATGAGAACCATGAACATTAGCTGTGTTACAGAGATATGAACACATATGGGTTGAATTTAAATGAAAGACTATAATGTTAAATGAGCTATAGATGAGATTTTAGGGTAAATGTGATGGGAGAGAATTTTCCTAAAATTCAAGTCTTGGTAATAAACTGGGATTAGGGAATAAGGGATTGAGACATGTCCTGCTGTCTCTGGTTGTCACAGCTGGAGCTTCACTTCACCAGCTAGCCTGCTAGCTTAGTTTGCTAGCAATTTAAATTTAAACGTCGGGCACTTGCTGACACTTGCGGCTGAAACCTCGCTGCTGTGGCCACTTCACAGACGTCTCCGTCTGAGCTGGTGCCTTTTTCTCTAACCCACACCCAGTTCAAACTAACACGTCCTCCTGTCTCAGTGAGACATGGACGTGGACAGACAGGCTTTAGCCCGCTGCTAACCAGCTGAGCTGAAGCAGCTGTGATGGTGCGCGTGACTCGGTTGATTTTTTGTTTTAGAGAAAACGTCGCACTTTTGTGTCTGTTGAGTTAATTTACCTGTAATAGGAGAGAAGGCCATTGCTGAGGACAAACCACCGCCGCTGGTAGCCTTTCAAGTAGTTGGTCCATTTGAAGAGCCAGCCTTTGTAGGTGTCAGATCCTGGTGCCGCCGGGGCCGAGGCGGCAGAGGCGGATGCCGAGCCCTTGCCTTGCTCGCTCATCCTCCGCCGGTGCTGGATCGACGGCGGGCAGCGCACAACGGGGGACAGAGACACTACCCCACCGCGGGGCAGAACCGCTGCGAGGACGTCAGCTCTGACGAATGAGCGCGGTGGAGGAGGGTCCGGTCTACGGCGAAAGAAACCACCGCGGTCCCTTCTCACATGACGCCGGGACGAATGGACAGAGGAGTGGAAGTGATGCCATGACTGTGAACAGATGCAGACTGCAGATGATTCTCAGCACAGAGCTGCACTTGATAGACAGGAAAGCCCTCACATGGCTTCCATAATACACTCTGATAAGACTGTCAGCGAACCAGCAGTGGTTTCCATGACGACAGAGCCAAAACAGTGTTGGACTGTAACTTTTGGAGTTAGCATCTGCAAGTTGTGGTTTATATATATATGACTTTAAATGACGGCTCTAGCAGCCCATGTCTATGATTCAGACCTGAACCACGTGATGTTGTTATTACAACATTCCTAAACATCTGACATGCTGTTTGGTTTGGTTTCACTCCTGATACTGTGAGGACAGATGTGACACACAAACTGTATCCATTACCTTAACTTCAAGCACCATTTATGCCTAATTCTAATCTTAATCTAATCACATTTTGCTGCTAACTTCAACCAGAGCCTCAGGAATGAAGTTATGCCTCATTCAGTCCCCAAAGTCGCAATTAGCAAATCACTGTTATTTATTGCAAATTCAAATTGTCACTCTGTGTCTCCACAGACACAAAAACAAAACACACCTATACGGAGAAACCCCAGAGAGAGTCATGTGGACCTGATTGTGTGAACTCATTATGACAAAAGTTTGAATGTAATGGACATTTGTTTGTATTCAGAGGTTACATATAACAGTTACAGCATTTGTCATTAAAAAATGTTAGATTTTTCTGTGTTCTCTGCCAATTCAAAAAGTAATTCTCTCATATTGGAAGCAGTTCATATATTTAATATAAAGAATTTTTTTTTTCTCTTTATGTTGTGTCATGTGCTAATCCTTTAATGGGCTTTAAATGTATTAACGCAGTGAATTTTGAACAAAAAATTACACACATTTATAACAGGCCATGATCCCGATTAGCCTCTGGCTCCCTTTTAATTGTAAAAATAACATTTTTATATTTTATAATTAAATGTCAGAAAACCAGATGTGGGGGCCATATTTTGAGTCAGTCATGTGATCATTAATTTCTGCATGAGCCACGAGGCTGGATTATTAAGCAGGGGCCCCCGTTCCTCTAGGGACACACGTGTCCCCTTCGGCCGTTGCTTTCTTAATTAATTTTCTGTACAAGCTGAGTTGATCTTGAGGCTCTTTCTTTGCAGAAGAGATGCTGCAATTATGAAATAAACCAAGAAATTGATAAACATTTGATAAACATTTTCATAAATTGATTGACAGGATCAAAAATGTCTGATATCACAAAATAAACATCAGTGAACCACCAGTCAAATATGGGCAGTTCATTCATCACATGCTGTTGCATGCAATGAAGTATCAAGTCGAAGCAAAAACACTTACTAGAATATGTTTCTTCGTCTTTTTATTCTTCTTTGACACCTGTTTCGATAGCCATCTCTGATGTGGCTCCTGATAACATTGTCCTACCACAAGGAGGCAATGTTGTCAAACATGATCCAATATGTTGCAATTGCGCCAGAGGATTAAGAAAAGAGCAAAGAAATGTTGTTGTTGTTGTTCTCAAATGCATTTTAATAACTTAGCATGTTTCCAAAAATCCAAATCAAAATAAAATCACAGTACTAACACGGTAAAAATAAATACAAGTCATGTTTCTGATAAAAAACTGTAGCCCTTTTTATTTGGAAACACGCACACAAAGAAACCAATGAGAACTCATGCTACACACAGTTGCTTTCTGTTGTATCTCTGCTACATTTGACTTCCTTTTTTTCTTCTTTTTTTTTTAAACAAGAAAAAAACAAAACCCTAACACGGCCATCTGCCCTGACTGAAAGATTCAACATTACATCTTGGAGAGAATCATGAGCTTGTGCTCTCACATGCCAGTGAAAAACGATCACATTCACTCTCGTCGGCTGCTTATTACAGCCTCCGAAATACCATGTACTAGAAAATAAAAATATAAAGTAAATACAATATCACAATTTCACATCAGTGCAATTAAACCCTGACCTGTTGGCTTTTCTTTTTTTTTCACCAACAAAAGCATGCAAATCACTCTACAAATCACTCTTATGTACAATTGGTCTGCTCACTCTAAGTGCAGCTGTATTCACTAAGTATCCAGCGAAGCCTAATCAAATGAAACAGCTACAGTTAATCTCACAACATTTCCAATTAGATACTATAAAGCTACTGAAATGAAAGCTTAAGTAAGGTTTCCCTGTGTGTCTGGGATGCACTCGTGGTTCCTTTTTGAGGAATCCTTGAGTTCTAATTCCTTCTTCCTGCAGAATGTGATTTTAAATGGGTTATATCTACTGTGTTTGGGGGCATTTTTAATATAATAGAGGTACACGTAATATATTCAGGGCGTCTCTGTGGGGTTTTATTGCTCCTTCCTAATCCCAATCCACACTTTAAACACTTTAAACACCTTATCTTGCAGAGTCTGTCATTTGCTTGCCTGAATGTCAGTTTATCACTTATCCAGGAAAGTAACAAACACAGACACACACAGAGGTGGAAAGTAATGACTTACTTTATAATTTAATTTACTCGCGTTACTGTAATTGAGTAGGTTTTTTTGTGTACTTTTGTGAATTTTTTAAATACAAAGATGTGTTGTGCTTCACTACATTTTAAATCACATCGTTAATGAGTAAAACAAATGATAAAGAATAAAAAACAAATTCATGCATGGGAAACTTTGGCAGTGAATGTTGAGGACAGTGAACTAAGTGCTAATTAAGGAGAAAGTTAAAGCATGTGTGACCTTTGACCCATTTTTTATGGGACTTCATGGGAGATTTGTGTCCCCTTGTCCTTTTTGCACAACACAAGAAATAACCCCAACTTTGTTATTAAGTAACTTTTAAGTACATTTTTTAGAGCAGTACTTTTAACTGTACTTAAGTACATTTTTTATCAAAAAAGCGGTACTTTTACTTGAGTAGAACATTTCCGTTACTCTTTCCACCTCTGGACACACAGGTTTTCACAGCCATTCTTGTTAGGGACACATTGACTTCCATTAATTTGGACAGAGTAACCAAAGCCTTATCCCTAACTTTAACTTTAACCTAATCACTATTCACTAACCTTTAACCACAGCCTCAGAAATGAGGTTTTGCCTTATTAGGACTACCAGAAAAGGTCACTAAGAGGTAACAAAAACAAGTACGCACACACACACACACATATAATGCCACCTTGCGGGTTGCAGCCTTAAGTGTTTTCCAGCCTCCTGCAGACCCTCACTCCTCTAGATTTAATGCATTCATCAGAAGCAGACACTGAGTGAGGGGAGAGAGCACATTAGAGTCCCACAGTACATCATGATAAGGGACTGCAGTATTCTCTGCTGCAGGACAACCTTAAAACACCCTTTGCCTGAACAAACAGCTTTTACCCTACGGCCAAGTTTGGAATGAGGACGGGGGGGAAAAAAGATAGAAAAAGATAAGAAAGAAAAAACTGGCTACCTCCTTCTCACGTCCTAATTTTAAACAAAATCTAATCATATCTGCACATTCTCCACTCTGCTCTTTGTGTGTGTTCCATCGAGTAAATGAATCCAAACATGTCGTGTATGCATGTGTGTGCGAGGCGAGCGTCTGCGGTTGAAATTCAAAGGAAGACTGGACGATATTGCTGCTTCTCCAGGTTGAGTCTCACAGACACAGCTTCATTTCAGGCCCGGCTACAGTCAGAGGACGATCCTCAGTGACCTGCAGCTGCTGGAGCTGTAACTCTGGGAATCACAGCCTCAAAATGACTGGTTAATGTGAGGAAAAACAACTGCACTATGATAATTATGCTCACCATGTTTCCTCACATAACTCCTTAAGGATTTGGCAGATTTTGACCAGGAAGTGGCTGGATGACTGTGTGTGTGTGTAAAATGTATTTTTTTTAATATTATTTGTTACAGCGCAAGATAATAAACCTCATTATGAAAAATCAGCTCAGTCAAGCAGGAGGCCACGGGGTATTTTTCCAGCCATTTAGATAAAAAAGTCTTTTCTCCACTGCCTGAGGTGAGGTGTGGGGGAGGTGGAGGCAGCTCTGGGGGGGGGGGGGTCACATGATGGTGCAGCGATTCCTCTGTAGCGCCCCCTGCAGTCGGATGGAGGTGTGGTTCTGGCGCATGCCCCGGGCCACAGCGATGCCCAGCAGCTCTTTGAAGAGCAGGACCACGTGCCAGTTGAACTTGGCAGAGCACTCCACATAACCACACTTCCAGGTTTTCTTCACCAGCACGGAAACGGCTCTGCGAGGCATGAAGCGCAGCCGCTGCTGGTCCCTCTTGTTGCCCACCACCAGGATCGGCACCTCACTGCTACTGCCTTCCCTGCAGGAGCGTGTGACAGGTGGAACATGAAAAAGACTTTTATTTATTTATTGTTTTTCACACATGAATTCAAGAAAAAATAATAAGTGAGTGAGGGTACAGTGGAAACCTATTGGGGGTCATATGAAAACCACATCCAGAAAAATATTCAGTACAGACAGTCTCAAACTGTGGCCCTACAATCACTTACATGCAGCTGTCATTTAATATCATATTATAATGAAAACATGGACCGTAACCTGGGCCGGCCCTAGGCATTTTAGTGCCCTAGGCAAGATGGGGATTTGGTGCCCCCCTTCTGTCTCACACACACACACACACACACACACACACACACCACCGTGGTTTCTCCAAACTGAAATGTAGAAAACGGTGAAATAAACAAAACAATGTTGCGTTACAGATTACATCCAATCCAATCCAACTTTATTTATAAATCACTTTAAAGACAACACAGTTGGCCAAAGTGCTGTACACAGACATGACGTTAAAAAAATAAATAAAAGACAGTAAAACAATGAGAAAATATAGCAAAAGCCAACATCTCAAAGAGAAAAAAATGTGTTTTAAAAGTGGACTTAAAAACAGGAAGTGAGTCTAACCCTCACTTCCTGTCCCCTGCCTGATGTACAAAGGCATCTCATTTCACAGTATTGTAGAGGTCACCTCTAAGCTTCCTCTTAGTCTTAGGGACGACGAATAGTGACTGATCTGCTGACCTGAGAGAGCGCGAGGGAATGTACAGCTGAAGCAGTTCGGACAGATACTGTGGAGCAACACCGTTAACACATCTACAAACAATAAAAAGTAAAAGAATTTAATCAATCAATCCAGAAACGGAAAATGGAGTAATGTGCTCTCGTTTTTTCATACTAGTTGAAAGCCGTTCGGCTGCGCTTTTGAACCAACTGTAGTCGACCGACTAGACGTTAATTTGAGTTTTAGACCCTCGCATTAAGACATTGTAGAATTGATCCTTCCCCTTTTCCCCTTTAGTTTCCTTTTATATACACTTAGTGACATCAGAAAATCTACTAACTGTATGTTTCTTATCCACAGAATCACTCTGCCTTATTTTGATTGTTTAATATAATGGAAGATGAAGATTTATGGCCTTTCTAGTTGAATAATTATGGACGAGAGAATAATTAAGTTAATCTGAACTCTCATATTTCACATAAAAGAACAAAAATATATATTAATGTTAAAAAAAACTAAAAACAATGAAGATAAACGCACTGGGGGGACAACAGCTGTGTTACCAATCTGACAAACCATTTGTGAAGTAATGGTGTTTGTCATGGCGGTTTTGCTGGGTGTGTACAGATGCACAGATCCATGTGCAGCTTTCCCTTCCTTCTGAGGTGTGTGTGGGTGGACTGAAGGATTATAGCTCACAGGCTCGAGGGGCCTCCCACCACACTCTGCAGGAGCTGCTTTACAACACTGTGTGCAGTGTGGAAATGTATAGCAAGCCAGAGGTTGGCATAAATTAGGAGCTAAAGACCCGCGTTGCTCTGCCAGTGCTAATGAAAAACACCTACGCCCACAACGGTGTCGCTAAGCCCATTTTCAGTTATGCACGGTTGGAGGTCCTTTTTGAAATCAAATCACAACGTCAATTTAAAATGAGGGAGAGCGCTTTTGTTCACAACAAGATAATGCCGTGCTGGGAAAAAAGGCTGAATACAGAGAGCTTTATATTTAGCTGGAAGTCAAAATTTAGTGGCGTCGGGAACATAAATTATTGAAACAATTCCCTGAGGACAAGCAAACATTCATTATGACACCCGAAGGAGCGGTAATGTATGTAAGCACTTGCTGAGCTCAGCGTTAGCTGCGGTGTAAATTGTCGAGCGGCTGTGTTAACACTTGAAATGAGTAAAGGTGTTCTTGTCGGAGGATGAGGTTGAGTGTAACAAGGACGCACACATTTTCACACACACAAATGCGTTTTTATATCTTGGTGAGGATGCATCATTGGCACAATGCATTCCCTAGACCCTTACCTTAACTTTAACCATCATAACTTATGGCACTTTTCCACCACATGATACACAGCATGGCATGGCAGGGTTTGTTTTTTTTGCTTTTCCATCAGTGATAGTACCCAGTATCTGACCAAGCTGAGTCGAGACAATATGGGGTGTCATCACTCGAAGAGGCATGAACAAGACGTCCGACAAAAGAATCACACTGAAGAATGCCGAACTGTTGATTGGTTAAAAAGACTATCGTTAATCGCCAACAGAGGAGTCTGGCGTATTTAGCAACAGCACAGAGCCGTGCCGTGCTGTGCCGCACCATGCCCTAATAACCCTAACCCTAAAACCATGGGTCTTAACCCTGAAAAAGCCCTTTAAAGTTGTAGGGCTCAGACAAAATGTCAAAATGTGAGGTTTTTATGCCTTTTAGACCTCACAAAGATATAAATACAAATACACACACACAATGCCTTCTCTAGCGCCTTACCCTAACCAGAGCCATCACAGCTAAATGCCTAACTTTAACACGTAACCTAACCTAAACCCTAAAACCAGGTCTTAACCCATAAGCATTGTTTAGTTCGAGATGTAACAGAACGTGAGGACCACCCACAATGTCCTCCCTTTCACGAAATGTCCTCGCTTCCTGTGATCCCAAACCAGATATATATTCTTCTTGGGACACTGCATTGACTTCCATTCATTTGGACCGCCTTAACAAAGCGTTATCCCTTACCTGAACCTAACCATCTCACCCAGTTCCTCAGAATAAAAGGTTCTGTCTTATGATGACATCATGAGGAAGACATGGTCAGTATTTAAGCCAGAAGAGGTCCTAAAGAGACGACAAATATTCTAAGGAGGTCACCGTTGGACATGACGCATTCCCTGGACTTTTACTCTAAACGCCTAACCCTTAATCTAACCCTAAACTCAGGTCAAAAAAATCCTTTAAGGTTGTGAGGATCTGCTAAAATGTCCTCACTTCCATGTTTGTGCAGCTTTCGCACAACCAAACGCCAAATCCTAACCCTTAACCTAACCTTAAAACCAGGTCTTAACGCCAAAAAAGCCTTTTAAAGATGTGAGGACCAGCTAAAAGGACCTCATCCCTTATGGTTTATACTTTTTTTGGTCCTCACAAAGCAACACATACAAGAACAAACACATACATACACAGAGAGAGAGAGAGAGAGACGTGTACAGTACAATTGCCAAGCCCCCGTAGCAACAGTTCTTAAAGATGGGAAAAACCCACAAACACATTGTGGTGACTTCTCTTCTTTCTGCAGGTTGTGCTCACATAACAAACTCAAAAATACCCCCAAGCAGAACTCTTGAAGCTTGGCTGTTTCAGCAGAACAGGACGTGCTGTATATGTGTGAGAGAATGCTTCTGTTGTTAAGCACTGAGAGGAGGGATATACGGTAAGAAACGTAGCACTCGTTCAGTCTTCACTGAACTGAAATAAGCAGATTAATTCTTCACAGATGACATTTACACCACAGTCAGCCTGTGCCTCAACTGACTCCATTATTCATGTTTTCATCGTTTCATCTGTCCTTTTACTGTCCATTCCTCCGCTCCTCCTTTTTTTTTTATGGATCTCTAGATCTCTGTCCTCGTATTAACAAATTCCTCCTGGAAGGGTGATCATAATCACCCGCTCGCCCCCGGCTGCTGCTGCTGCTGCTGCTGCTGCTGCTGGTGATAATGGTTTTCTGTCATGCACCATAAACGTTTGCAGAAACACTTTTCCAGCTCCAGGAAGGTGGGACTGAACTGTGCGCTGGCAGTTTGTCCACGTAGGCGACAGCAGAACAAATGAGGCCATGCATCGTACCCTCTCTATGTGTAAATATGTGTAGGTGTAACAGAGAAGATTATAGAGTTGTTTTTATAGACTTGTTTTCCACACTTCTACTTTTTCTGCTGTGGCAAGAAAATCTGTGTGAACCCTTTGGGGATAAGATGTGATCTGTAATTAATGATGTCCACATTTACATAAGCACACAGTACAGTATATACACATATACATACAAACACTCACACCTACACCTACTGTATTTAGATTTCATTATATTTCACCAAAATACTAAACTTTTTGTTTAGATTTGGAATTTATGATTGGAGTTTGTGGTGAAGATATTCCATAGAATTTGACACAGTGTTCCATAAATTTTGCTCTAAATTTTGTTTTTTAAAGATTTCTGGGTTTATAGTTGTAGTTAAATAAAATAAAATAAAAATAATTGGTTTGCATGGTTTTCTGAATTTTCATCTTCTTAAATGTGAATATTCTCTGGTTTCTTTGCTCTGTTTGACAAAGAAATCATTAAAACTGAATCCATCAGTGTAATTGATTATGATTAATAAACAAACCATCATCACATTAAGTAAAAATGTTTGCATATGGAGTGTGAGGGACTTCTTTTTGACAGATTCTAATTGTTTGTGCACATTGGGATATTTAATACTTGAACTGATAAGAAACAGATTCCTACAGGAAACAAACACAGGAAATTCCAAAGTGCTAAAATCTTCCGGTTCACAGACCTCGTGACGTTCTGTCCAATAAAGAAATGATGTCTAAATGACTGGTGATGTCTTATGTGACATTCTCACAGCAATGCCACAATTAGATGTCACTGCTTCACTGTCAGGACGCTAAATTAAAAAATGTCACCACACACGCAGACACATCTGTCATTGTCACACTGTCACAGACGTGTCGTGGCAGCGCGGGGGGGGGAATTGCCCGTTGTCTGCAAGAAAGAGAGATGTCGGTGTCATAAGGAATTAGTGGGCACGTATCGTGGGTCGACTGTACCTGTGTTCCACTATCTGCTGTCTGATCATCTTGACGTACTCGAAGCTCTCCACGCAGCAGATGTCGTACACCAGGATGTAGGCGTTGGCGTTGCGAACCCCTCTGCATCGCAGGTCCAGCCACTCCTGCAGGACAGAAGCAGAAGAAGAGAAAACACTTGGATATTATTGTTAGAACTGTAATTGATACATTTCTTTAGAGCAGCATTTTTTCAAACTTTTAATACCAAGTAACATCTGAAAGAAAAATAATAATATTGAGCTCTTGAAGTATAACAACATTATCAGCAACGTTAAAACACAGTGGCGTAAATAGACCGGGCAAAGTCACAGGAGGCAGATTTATTCCCAATGAGATGATTTACTCTCTCATCATCCTCCTCCTCCTCCTCCTCCTCACATATACTTCACACACTGGCATAGTGAGATTCTTTGAAGTGCTGTATCAATACACGGCCTCAGACAGTTTGATTTGACGATTTAAAGTTGTATGAAAAACAATTAAAAAAAAACTTTGATGGAAGAAAAAACATTTTTATGGCAAACTGTGTCTGCTGGCTCTCAACGAAACGAGTCTGTCCACTTTCAGCACAATGTGACACGTTGTTTAAGTCGTAATTATATATTCTCAATGTCAACAAAGCTCTTTTTTTTTACTGGAAAATGTCACTGATGTCTTTGACTGTCACTCATATCCTCACTAGATGTGAGGGTCTAAGGACAGAAGTGATGTTTGTGATGTTGGGCTATGTAAATTAACTTGACTTGACTAAGCCACATGTAGAGAAGGTAATTCTTAGATTAAAGTCAGAAATATTAATTCTTAGATTAGTCAGTATTCTAGATTAAAGTCCTTCAAACCTTCAAAAAGTCCTTCAAACTAATTGTTTTTAAGTATAAAATAACACAACACTCAACTCTACATACAGTATAGTGGATACATCTAGTTGTACTAGCAAGTGTAAACTGTAAGTAAATGTTAATTGCCTTATTATGAGCATGCCGATGTATATCACTTATACACATAGAGTGTATAATGCATAATTACATAACGCAGTATCAGCTGAACAGCATGTACTGTTGCAGAGTCACAGAGTCACAGTTTGTCTGCCTGCTGCTGCTCATCATCCTGTTGCTGCTCATCCACGGTGAAGAAGTGCAGAGTCAACGATGTCCCGGAGCTGCCGAGGCTCCTGGTCTCACAGCCGAGAACAAAGTCATAAAACACAGCGTGACAGAGAGCAGCTCACAGCTGCACACGTTCATGCACTGACACCGAGGTTACAACGTATCCTGAAGGAGATAAACAACCGGCTTTCAGTGCGGAGGAGAGAAGGAAAATGAAGGAACACACAGTTCCTGACGCAGCTCAGCACATGCAGTGGAGCAAACTGCACAATCAGTTTAATGGCAATGGTCATGATTTTTTTATTTTTCCCCGCTCATGTTCATTAACATTAACTATTCGCCATAATTAACTATTATGCACCGAAACACCTGAATTGAATATTCAGGTGTAGTAATTCAACCATCACTGAACAAGGTTTATCCAGTCAATCTATACAAGAGAATTCATCACAATTCCATACAGAGAAATATGCTTTTGTGTTTAAGGGGTTACGTGCATCTGAAATTAAGAATCTGTCTCCTAGAATCTTCCTCATTTGATCTCTACATAAACATCAACTGCAAACCCTCAGGTCATTGTTGATTCCTTGCTTCAAACTTAATCGATAATATTGTTTTTAAATGAGCATCAGCACACGGGATGTGTCTGTTCTCTCGCATCAGCCCTGTTTAGGATTCGTATTAATGTTGTTGAAGTTATTATTCTGCCTCTGTTTGGTCTTGCGTACAGAAATATCACACATTATACGTATGCTTCATCTGAAAACAGGCTCTGTCAAGCAAAACTATCAGACCTGACACAGGGAGCATTGCATATACTGTAGCAGCAGCAGCAGTAGCAGCAGCGCGGGGGAGATGGCGGATAAGAGTTTATCCCATCAAACAGCAGAGTTTTTTGCTTTGTGTTTTCAGTCGTACTCCATCCCTGTTTGTGCATGTCTTACTTTACCCGGTTGCCTCCGTCTGTCCTGACACAAAGCAAATCCCTTCCCATGTGCAAGATTTTAAACACAGAGAGAGACATTTGTTTACATTTAAAAGTTACGTACTACCGTTTTAAACTCACCCTCTCCCAAGTATGTGGCAAAAATGTGATACACACACTCTGTCCGTTTGGGGTGCAATAGAAACAAGGTGGCCTCCATAAAGAGAGGGCCATGCCTAAAATATATATATATAAAAGGCTTTTATATAAGTGACTGTACACTTGGGCAGTGTATTCAATTTCTCCTGAATGTAACAGAGTGGATTTGTAAAGCCTATGGGAGGGGAAAAAGATGAGTAAATCTGCACCGTGCTGTGAGGCAGTCGCTTCAACAGATACACAGTGACCCATTGTTCTATTCATGTTCAGTCTTTAAGCGAGCTCTGCATCGCCAGCCGCAGCTGCACGCAACGCATTTATGCTGAAGAATTTATCTCATAAAAGGAGAGAGAGAGGGAAATGGAGGAAGAACAAGATCTGCTGAGGCAGGAGAATAAAGAAAACATAGATAGATAGATAGATAGATAGATAGATAGATAGATAGATAGATAGATAGATAGATAGATAGATAGATCAATTTATATAGAAGGATTATTCTGGGGTAATGAAAAACAATTTATACAAGCAGGTGATTGTGCATTGATATATAAAAAAAAAACAGGCATTTTGCAGTTTGGACTAAATCATGGGTCGATGGTTGTGCAACAGATAGATTAGGATAGATAGGTAGTTCTGTTCTGTTGCCCAGACTCAGACAAGGCGATCGATAGCGTTCTACGCTGATAAATCTGGAGCCATCATCTGGGTTATTTTAGCTTAATTAAGATAAATTAGATAAGATTAACTGATGGATTGTGAATCTCGAGGCTTCACGACAGGAGTTCATTTAACTAGAAGTCCAAGTTCACGGTTTCCATCCATTCAATTTCGACCGCTTTAACCTCCACATGAGCTGACGTAGGGTGAAAGGCAGGGGGTCACACCCTGGACAGATTACCAGTCCATCACATGCAAGGACACATATAGAGACAAACAACCATCCACTCACACACTCTCACACCTACGGTCAATTTAGAGTGTCCAATTGACCTAATCCCCAAATCTTATAGAGCAAAACAGTCATGTCCAGTGAAAATGAAACATGACCTAATCTGTAATCTGTTGAATAATCTGTCCCCAGGAGAAGATTATTTGGCCGCTTTGGAGTTTGGTGTTTAAAAAACTCTGGTCAAAAACCTCTTTACTGCATCATTAATATCAGAGACTTTTAACGTCATTCTTCTACTTGCTCATGGGCACCTATGGGAATCAAATCAAAGCAGTGATTTCTAATAACGACGATGCTATCGCAGCCGTTTGGAAAAGGGCATCAAAGAAAACGGCATAATGAGGCACAGATTCAAACATGCGGAGCAAAGATTGCTGCTGTAAAAAAGAGAAAGAGGCAGCAGGTGTGTGTGTGTGTAAAACCTGGTAGAAAATGGGATTTTTTTTCCCTGCCTCTATCTCAGGGTGAATCAATTTTTAGAGACAAGGGACAGAGAGAGAGAGAAAAAGAAATATGTCACAGATGATATGATTTCTTCTGCTATTTCATCTGCTGCCTTTGTTGTTCCCAAGTGTCCAATACACATTTAAATTCAAAGGCAAGACACTCTCCTGTCTCCCGTCACAACAGCGAGCGTATCAAGACCAGTCATTCTTCTCTGATAATTGTGGCACAGTGGCGATGTGAAATGCACACGGTGGCTTCACTCACTCACACACTCACTCACTCACTCGCAGCCTTACATCCCATCCGTGGAGCTAAAAATAGCAACTTGTGCTCTCGTCCCATATCCCTGTCATCCAAGTCCTGTGTTTTAAATATGGACGAGGTGCCAGAATAAGCAACTGCTGCTGCTTCTCTGTACACACACACACACACACACACACACACACACGGTAGATTAAAAGGAAATCAGATATTTAAAATGCATGTGTGGGCATGTTTATTTGTGTGTGTGTGTGTGTGTGTGTGTGTGTGTTCTTGTGGGAGTGTGAATGTGAAGTGTGGTGCCACTGTCGCTATCCTCCAGCCGGTCTTCTTAACACACAGACGACACACAGCAACAAAAAAGAGAAAAAAAAAAGAGCATCTCGTCCCTCCACCAGAGCCAAACAGGACATGTTTCCCTGACAACGGCAGGCTGCGGTCAGTTTGGAACAGGCGACGACAAAAGCTGTCATGTGTGCTGACATTAGAAGGAAGGAGGAGGAGGAGGCGATGTGATGCTTAATGAGTGATGGAGCACACAGGATGGAAGCAGGTGAAAAAAGGACACATAGTTAGACGATTTGTTTAAAATCTATTACATCCCTTGAGGGAGATGACACAGGGAGGAGGATGAGCTGATGAGCACACATGTCACTGTAAAAGAGATGAAGTAAGTTGGCGAATCATTGGCATGAATTAATGAGTTCAATTTCACACAAGCTCAGACGATCAGAATCACAGATCTGATGGCCAGCAATCACAGACTGACAGACTGTGAATAAATAATGGCTGCATCACAAACTCATTTTGTAATTTGACCGGCACCGCATTTGTTATCAAACCAGAAATGTTCAGGTGTCACCAGCAACCACAAATTTGACAACTTGTGACTTTTGCTAGTCTTTTCAGGTCCAGTTATTTGAACATAAATAAAATCAACAATTGGACCAATAAAATGTGATAATATTGTAAAACTGAAATGCTATAACACGGTTTTTTTTTATTTACAGTGCACATGTACAAATGAAAATGGTCTATATCACCGAGCAAATAACGCACAACGACCAGCTGTTTGTTGACAGACTTCCTCTAAACATCCACACAGGGCTGAGGCAGAAAAGGCTTCGTTGTTATGTCTCTGCAAGGCTATCAATCAAAAACTGGTTCCGCCTTTCAGACAGTTCCTCCAATCATCATGTAGAAGCCCGGCGTCCTCGCCCGCCCACTGCTCCACTGACTCCCAGAGAAGCCGAGCTTCCGTGGAAGTGATGTTTTTTTGCCACATTTGTACAGTTGTAGCTGAGCTTCGAGTGGTTCTAATGCGGAGGCTGCTACGGGAATATGAAAATCCCATAAGACCATCCGTCCTCCGTGATAAACTGATTCTGAATGAACTAGTGACGACGTTCTAATCGCGTTCTAGCGCACGTTTAGTATTGAAATGTTAATACAACACAGTACATATTTGACCACATGTTAGAGGAAGCTGAGCTTCACTGTCTTAGAGCAATGACTCAACTCGAAAACACAAATCTTGCAAATGAAGGTACAACAGGAAGTAAGTTGCTGTTTATGATTTTTTGTAGCCTAACTTTTGAAATTAATTTCCATGTTTTAATGTAGGCCTAATGTCAATATTATTCACATTTTAGCCTCTGCAGTTTTATGGTTTTTCATTTTATTGGTGTTAATTATAACGACCGAGAAGCAGTCCTTCAAGTGTAGTGTTTCTGTTACAGGTAAAACTATAGCAGTTTAAAATGGAAATGTAGTGTTTTTTAGTATATATAAACGTGGAATATATCTGGGAAATCATCTTCATCTTCTATATTCATACCACTTGACTTCACTCACTTGATTTAAAGCAAAGACTCGACTTAACCTGCTTTGAGACTTGAAGGTTAAGACTCTTCTTCTCATGCGTGCTGTGCTTTATCATAGATATTCCTGTAAATGGAAACACATCATGTTCTACCTGCAACTAGTGACCGAGACAATTAACTCCTCAGAAAAATCTTCACTAATGTTTAAAATCAAGTGAGAAACAGCCTCATTTCCCCTTAGACTTCCATTAAAACTGAGTTCCTTTTACAAACTTCCCACTACAAGATTACAATTTATTTTAATAATCTTATGTTACCATATAAAATCTATGGTAAATCTTATGTAAATGTATTCTTGTTTGATTTATTGTGTATTTACTGTTTCACCTACGACCTTCTGTATTGTTTTATACAAGGTTAATTTGGTGTTATTGTGCACTGTTCTCGTCTGCATATAATGACGTAGATTACAACACAGTGTAATTAAGGACAATTTGTCATTTACAGTAAGACAAACATAAAACATAAGGGCATTGAAAAATCTCTGGAAACTTCCCGTTCTTAGCATTTTAATCAGGCACTATTGACATGTCTCTAGTTTAAGAGAAGACATTGTGTCTTAATGAGACGCCTGTAAAAATGGAGGTTAAATAAAAAAGGAAATCATGCTGTAAACCCCTAACAATTCAGTACAGTAAATTGTCTTCATTATGTGGCTTACTTTTATATTAGAAAAAGACACAACGTCAACTGTGGACACATGTCAACACGAGCCACTCCAGAGATGAGGCTCGTAGAATAAAATAAAAAATAAAAATAAAAATAAAAAAACAACCCTTGTGTAGCTTCACGGTCGCACACTTCATATTTCTGCAAGAGTCCGAATCACTATGTGACGAGAAAAGCAATCATTTGCAGCGCCTTATCACAGACTGTATCAACGGAGATTAGGTGAGGAAAAATGTCCGGAGAGCAGGGGACAGAGAGGGAGAGAGAGAGAGAGAGAGGACACTCTCTGTGTGGGAGGAAGTCATGGAGATAGATACACACTGTGGCAACAACAGGAAAAGAAGAAGAAGAAGAAGAAGAAGAAGCAGCAGCAAACACGTGTGAACTCACTGTGGCTTAAAGTCATTTGTCATCACATTTTTTTATCACGCGCTGTCACTGACGCTCGTCTAAGTGCAACACTTTCAGCAGAGTCTCTACACCTATTCAGACGCACTTTAATAGAATCCTGCCTCGTACTGGCAGAGTAGACGTTCGATGAAATAACGTCTGTGGACAGTATGTGTTTTTTAAAACAGGGTCACGAATATTCAGCTGTTCCTCTTTTTTTTAATCTCATCTGAACTGTTGGGAAATGGCCTCGCTGACTCACTCCATCCTGCAGCTTCTTCATCATCACAACATTTCTGACTTTATTTCCTCATCCGTTATTTCAACACTGTCCTTTAGACCTTTTTTAATTGACTGCAGCTAATTCCCATGGTCTCCTCTCTCAGTGTTTGGTTTTCAGTATATAATTCTGGCTGTAGCTGTAATTAAAAAAACAAATCTGCTGCGCTGCAACTTAGAAAGTAGGTCTGTCTCTTTGTTGCTGACACAACAACTCTCTGCTCACTGTGTCCACGGTGTCTTTAGGGTCTTTAACGTCTCTGCCTGTGAGACAGAGACAATACTGTGTAATACTGTGATTACCAAAGTAATAATCTGCTGTACTGTAATCATTTCTACAAGATGTATGACGCTAAAACGAGAGGGAGCCAAATACAAATGAGGGCTGAGCCCCCTTATAACCACCCTCTGGTTCCGGCCCTGTGTTTTCAAAGTCCACATTTCATTTGTTTATTTATGTTACCCGTGAGGTGACTGGAGAAGTGTGGTACTAATCAGTGAGTCAGTGTGGGAAAGACATAACATATTATCTCACGGGCCGAATACAATTGCATGGCGGGCCGGATGTGGCCCATGGGCCTTGAGTTTGGCACCTGTGTGATAAGCAATAAAACAAAACCATGGTGTTTAAATTATGACCTTGTTTAGCAGGTAATATAAATATAAATAGCAATGAAGTGACATTTCATGTCTACAAGTGTCCAGTGTCAGCATACAGGCCTAACATTTCAGTATTTGCACTCATTGTTAATTTGTTCATTTTAATTCATAAATTGTTATTTATGTTGACGGATAATTACGCGCTCTGTTGTGAAGCTAAATCTTTCAAATATGACAAGGAGTCCAGCTGTAATAATCGCACGCATATGATGAAAGACATGCAATCAATTCAGAAATAAAATGATTATTTATCTGCATGATTCACATGAAAACAATAATATATATTTGGGAATTATTGATCCTCGTTGATCAGAGTTGGGATTTAACTGACGTTATAATAAATGCAACGTTGCCAAATCATCGTGTTTTCTGCTCGTTCCCTTGTAAACGATTCGTGGCACAAATTACCTAAAGAAACTGGTGATATTTTCAACGAAAATAAAGCTGTCCCTGAATCCACCGTTTCCTGTCTCCTGTGGGTGAAATCTCCCGCAGTGAACCTTGACCTCTCTGCACGGAAGCTGCTTCAGGTTCTGCACCAGCAGATTCTTTTCTCCTCCACTGCACACGAGACACTTACACGTTAGCGTCATGAAAACTTGTCTCTTTTAAAGTAACACTTTTCTGCCTGAAAGACAAACTATTTTTAGTCCTTTGATTTTTGGACACTGAAGGACACTGAGGGATTCTGTCTTGGTGCAGTTTTTTGGTTTAGTTTTCTTTTTGCTTTCAAACAGGTTAACAAGTTCTAGGAGCCAGTTATCGGTTATGTATTCATTTTCTGAATGTATTCCTTTTACTTAACCACTGAATGGTGTCTTTTCAATGTATTATACAGTACATCTATTCAGTCAAAGGGTTGTCGGCTCAAGTCCTCACTAGGTACCACTGAGCAAGGTACCCCATCCTCATTATAGGAGCTAAAACCTTAGTTTCATTTATATTTCTTTTATTATTATTAAAAATGTCACTTCCGGCATTGGGCACAGTGTAGTGTTTAATATAAGGGTGAGTTTACACTCTTAATATCCGTTATAGATCTTCATCACACTAATTTTCACCTGTTACAGTTTGTCAGTGATTATTTTTCTTATCATAAACTTAAATGGACGTCAAGATGACTTTTGTTTTTACCGCACGCGTCGCGGTTCAGGGTCAAACTTCGTTTAGGATTTATAGACGCGACATTCATTGTTGACTGCACCCTCTACATTGACCCCGAGGCCACATCTGCTGTAGTGTAACTCCTCGTCTCAAGCCTGAGTAAATGGGAGGTTTTGCAAAATCTCTGCCAAACGAAACATGCAGATCAACTGTGTGGTGACCTCTAAAGAGGGAGAAGCCAAAAACAGAAACTATCCAGTTAATATTCTCTTTTGTTCCGTTCTGTTTGTGTGTTTGAACATGATAAACAAAGTGGTCTAACCACACACACACACACACACACACACAGACACACAGCGTGATGTCTCTCTGTGAGTAGAGACAAAGTGAGAGAGCAAGCCTTAGAACAAGCAGGACATGACAGGAGAGGAGAGGAGAGAGAGGGAGAAGTACAGCAGCTCTGGCACAGGCTCATCCTTCAGCTGCACCACTGACCATAAATCTGTCTGATAGAAATGTTGTGGCAGCAAACGGCAAACAAACAGTGTCCTCCGTCTGTCTCAGTGTCTCAATGCTCCGTCTTTACTTTGTACTTTTCTTGTCTCCGTGACCACTTAAAGCTGATTTACACCATTTCACTCATTCACTCACACATTCATGTGTGCAGCAGCAGCAGCAGCTTTTCTTTCCCACATCAGTTAAACAGGTGCTGCCTGCTCACACTTCTACCTCTTTAAAAAGAGCAGAAACTGTGGTGAATCAAAGCTGTGGGATTTTAATAGCTTTTCTTCTCTCGTGTGACTCAAACTTAAGGGACAGACGCACACACACACTCACTCACTCACTCACTCATTCACTCACACTCCTCCACACATTAACTCATGAGACTCCTCCTGCCCTTTTTCTTCTTGTTTTCTGCTGACACCTAACCAGCCTTTCTCCCACTTAGTGGGGGTTAAGCACCATTTAGCAGAGGGAGGAGGTTTCTCTTTGTTGGAGGAAACAATGAACTCTCTGCAGACGTCTTAACACCATGAAACAGATTCTTACATCTGTGCTGGAATCTCTGCGTGTGGTTCTGCAGGAGTCTGACAGAATGACAGCTCCAGCCTCTCAGCGTGTCCGTCAGATGGGTTTCATATTAACACCAGCATTTCTCCACTGCTCCACTGCCGTTTATTCTCAGGCTTGGCCTTATCGCCTCTTTTCTCTACTCGATGGCACCTTGTCTGGAAAGATAACTGCAGTTTGCAGATCTTAGAAGGACAGTGTCTCTGTGTGTGTGTGTGTGTGTGTGTGTGTGCCACCGACAGGAGAGAGAAGGACAGAAATGTCCAGAAGCAGCAAGAGTCAGGTCACAAAGATGACCTTGTGGAGATTTGGACGTTGAAAATGTCACAAGCTCTGACTGCATGGTTATTTAAACATAACTCACTTTATATGTTATACCTTTATTTTTATATTTGTTTAGACTCCGCTATGCTGCAACTAAGGTACCTACCTACCTATCTACTTACCTACTTAACTACCTAACTACCTTGACCCTACCTACTTACCCTAACCCTACCTAACTACATTAACCCATCTACCTACCTTGACCCTACCTACCTACCCTAACCCTACCTAACTACATTAACCCTACTACCTACCTACCTACATAACTACCTTAACCCTCCAAACAACCCTAACCCTACCCACCTACCCTAACCTTACCTACCTACTCTAACCCTACCTACCTACAACCCTAACCTACCTACAACCAACCTACCTTAACCCTACCTACCTACCTACCAATCTATCTATCAGCACATTACCCTCAGTAGTATCATGTTACGCAGCGCTTTATAGAGGCGGCGCCCTCCCTGTATGTGTGCTGAAATGGACATAATTTGAAACCAATTTATTTGTAACTCTGTGACATTTTTAATCCTTTACATTGGGTGAGGTGGTAACAGGTTTCCTGTGGAGGCGACAAAGTCACTTTGCTCTGACTTTTGCGTAGTTGCAATTTAAATAAGTGCAAAATGTAACAATGTGATATTTAAACACTGACTTTGGCTGAACTTTGAAAGTTAGACGGAACTGTAAGGAACAATTACAACAACTGATAAAAGTTTTTTTGAGTGGTCTTTTCAGTATGCTTGAGCTTATTCTTTACAGAAATGAGAAAAGTAGCTAAATAGAATAAAAAATACCTGCAGCAACAAAAAACTGTAGGCATTAATATCATATACAATCTTGATCAATGTTTACCAAACCTGAAACCCTTCTCAAATGTCTTATTTTGTCCACAAACCAAAACTGATTCAGTTTTAATGATTTCCTTGTTTATGTAGAAACAGAAAACCTACACATTTAAGAAGCTGAAAAATCCAAACACTATATTTTAATTATTTAGAAAAGACACACAGTTGACAATTAATTTAGGAAACAACTGTTAATCGAGTAATCTTTGCAGCACTATTAGTTTCTTTTCTTTTTTTGCATTGATCCAAGGATCAGACTCATCTCCGACTAATGAGCTGTGCCTTGTGATCTGTGGCAGTCTGTTCTATTTTTAAAACTGGGATTTTAACCCATGCCAAAGGCCTGCAGCAAAAACACTCACTGACCTGCTGAAGATCAACGTGATCCTCAGCGTGGAGAAGAAAGGTGATTTAAGTGACTTTTAAAGTGGCACGCCTGTTGATCTCCTGGGATTTTAACACACAAACATCTCCGGGGTGTACAGAGAATAATTCAGGTAAGAGAAAATATCCAATTAGGAAGTTCTCTGGGCAAAGAAATGCCAGGGGAAAGGGGTTCAGGAATAATTTCAAACAAGGTTTACACAGAAGAACATCTGTGTACAGGACATATCAAACCGATAGTGTCTTGTGTACATAATAAAGTGGCAAATTAGGGTATATTTGATGCCTGCAGAAGAAGCTTTTAAAAAAAAACAATGTGCGAGCTGGAGAGAGAGATAGAGAGAGTTTACAACGCAGAAGTGAGGCTCTATGAAGCTTTAAATCAGTCAGGTCTCCATAGCAACAAGTAGGCTAGGGACATTTGATAGTAATATAAAAATAAAAACAAGTGATGGTTTTGTCTTCTCTGGCTGTGAAGAGACAGATTTTTGTAATATCAACATGTGGATTCAAGCAGTCTGGAGATAAACAATAATAATAATAATAATAATAATAATAATAATAATAATGATAAGAAGAAGAAAAAACCCTTATGTGATAAAAGTGAGACACACACACACACGCACACACAGAAACTGTACCTGACTGGAGCTGGACGGGAAGGAGGAGATTGGCGGGACGTCCAAAACCTTCAGCTCGTACATGTTTCCGTTGAGGATGACGGACGGTCTGTACACATATCTGCTCCTGGTCGGCGTGTAAACCTCTGAGAAATCGTTATAGATGAACTGGCGGATTATAGAAGTTTTCCCCACTCCGGGAGCACCGATGACTGCGATACTCAGCGTCTCCACCATTCCTGGAGCTCGAGTTCAGCACCATGGACAGCGGCGACGGCGACGACGAGCGCAGATGTGAGCGTCCACGGGACACAGCTGTCCTGCTGCTGCTGCTGTCTTCTTACTACTGCTGTCCTCTTGTTGCTGCTGCTGTCCTCTTACTACTGCGGTCCTCTTGTTGCTGCTGTCTTCTTACTACTACTGCGGTCCTCTTACCGCTGCTGTCCCCGTGCTGCTGCGGCTGCTGCTTCCCCAAAGGAATCCGACCCACTCCGCCGCTGCAGCCTCTCAGTCACCTTAACTGCCTTCAACTGTGCGCAATTAAAACCAAGTCTGTGGCTGAATATTAAATCACGCAGCCGTCGAGCGCGGAGGAGGAGATGGAGGAGAAGAAACTTTATCTCCAGACTGAAGGTGTGGAAACAGAGGGAGAGAGAGGGTGGAATCCTGCCACGCAGCGTGGATGGAGGTTGTCACACACGCAGCTCAGCCATGATCGCGCAGATGGAGAGGGTTGACGGTGCTCCTGCTGCAATCCAACGCGCAGAGAGAAACTCCTGGTTTTCAGCGGGGGGCAACAACATCATCATCGTCTTCATCATCCCCGGGTGACCTCGTCCTCCCGGCAGGAAGCGTAAAAGTCCGTGCCTGTTGTCCCCACATGGACATGCTCTCACCTGGAGGCTAGACTCTGACCTTCACGGCGCAGGAAGCCCCGGTCTCCTCATCGACTGTCTCCTCTGCGCCTCTTCTCACACATTCCACTGATGCAGCAGCGCCGAGGCGCTCCTCCATCACGCGGAGGAGGAGGTGGAGGTGGGGGGCGCGCGCACAGCCACCAGCCTCGCAAATAAGCTTTCCACGTGTTGTGAAATTTGATCCAACCTCATAATGTTTTTCCCCCGAAGCCAGAAATGTGAGTTTAGTTTACATGTGTGTGTGATTGTTGAGAGAGGAGAGTAAAGGCATCTGGAGCCTGTGCGTCTGAGGACCTCTCTCTCTCTATGTCTCTCTCTATGTCTCTCTCCCTCTCTCTCTGTCATCCAATAGGATTGCGTATAATCTCTGCCACGGCAAATAAATGTCACGCAGGAACAGACCACGCGCCACACACACGCATCATCATCATCTCATCTCAGTGTGAGGCTCATGGAGAGGCTGCGTATGACTGAACACCACATCTCGGAGGAGGAGGAGGAGGCGGAGAATGACTTATTATTGGATGGAGGCCCCGGGCAGGTCAAGGGCGACGCGTGCCATCAATCACTGCGGCCTGGATGAAGAAAACAACAACAACAACAACAACAAATCCACCACTGCAGTGACAAGTGTGAGGAACAAACATCTGCACACACAGACATTTAAACACATGTATTATAAATTGCTTATTAATTAATCATATTTATAGCTTAATCAAATCTATTATGGTCTGGGCACTCACACAGTTACTGGTGTAAGGACATATAGTTCCTGGAAAGAAAAAAACAAATTCTGCCCATTTTTGACCGAAATTGGAAAAGGAAATCTGAACTGGTGCAAAATGGCTCAGTACCGCCCCCTAAAGGTAAAACCCAGAAGGACAAAGCCGGAACAAGGTTGCACCAAATTTCACAAAACTTGGTGGAAACATGTCACAGCGCAAGACGAACTAAAAAGTCCATCGCAACAATGACCTCGAGTCAACAGGAAGTCGACCATTTGCACGTTTCGTAAATGAGCAAACTCAGCCAAGCTTCAAGTGTCAATTTGTACTGGACACATTAAAGATGAAAAGCTATCAAAAGGTCTCAGGCGTAGCCACGGCAACCATGGGAAATTTGGTGAATTTCGACCAGTGCCACCTGCTGGCAGGGCGGCAGCTGCGAGGGTCCGCACACTGCTGCATGCAGTTTCATTAATAATATAATATTTTAAGGATTAAGTTTGTAAAAAGGGCTTTTGGTTGGATTATAATCAGGTAATTAGGCAAAGCAGGAGGCGGCTGTATTTTATCTTATACTGTGTGAATTAAATTAAATTAGGACTGAGTGACTCTTTTCTTCTGTTTTGTCCTCATTGTTATGAAATAAGAAAGCCTGCAGTGAATGAAATGTCCATGTCTCTACTGGAAAAAAGAACAAAAAAAGAAAAATACTTCAACTGGTCACAAATTAATTAAGATAATAAAACTACAGTTTGCAAATGATCCGAAGAAAAACTTCAATTTGAATTAACTTAGTTCATTTATGTTACCAATTCACTTTTTCTGTTGTATACGTGGAGGAAAATTATATTATTTTACATTTATGATCTACTTTGGCTTAACATAATGGCATTTTGTAACTTTGTATGTGAGTTGGACATATTTATTTTCTATTCTACACAATGATAGGAAACATTTATTTTGCATATTATATTCCAGCCTAGTCATTTATGTTTTTTGACATTAATATTTTTATTTTGTTTTACTCTTAAATTTTCTGTTACTTTTAATGCTGTAGTGCATAATGTTTTTAATTCATATTAAGTGGCCTCAGTTCAGAAAATGATTTGTTTACCGTCAGAAAACACACAGCGACCATTTTGACACATCAAATTAGAAAAAGCAAACATGTATAAATAATGATATTAACAATGGCTGAGTTCCATTTCTGTCCTGACTTTCATAAACTGAACAGAGTCATCGTGGGAGCATCGAGGGAGCATTCGTGCGTATACACCAGCAGTGCAGGGCGGGCGGGGCAAGAGGCATTTATCCCATCAGGCTGCTGAACAACCAAGTTTTGTGAGCGGGAGAATTCACGGCTGCTTCTTTGTGTTTTCAGTCTAACAATTAACCTTCGTCTTGCTTTACTCGCACAATGATCTGCTGCCTCCATCTGTCTCGACAAAACAAATCACTTCCAGGATTTAAACACTGAAAATCAGAGTTTGTTGTGTCTGTTCTCTCCCACGTTTTAAAAATCCTCTAGTGTGGGGCAGGATTTAGTCCGGTATGCTCAAGTATGCTGTGAATGATTAATAAGACTTTAAACTGCTTCTTTTTTTATATTATATAAAGAATATTTTTGATTCGCACTGGAAAAGCATTAAAAACCACAATGTGATTCATTTCTGTTTTCATGAGATACTTGAATATGTATGTGGACGTGGTTTTCTATAAATAAACTGAGCTTTGTCGTGCGTTCCTTTCTTCTTTAAAGGCCGGGTGCATCATGTTCTGTAGATGAAGAGCAGTTATTCAGAAGGTCAGAATGTAGATGTTCAGGGTCAGAACACTCACTGAGGTCATGTTTATGCCTGTAGGAAGATTGCAGACATGGCTGATATTGTTGCAACTGTGGATGACTTGTGCTTTATAATACTGTGCTTTATTATAATAAATCAAATGTGTCATTGTAAAGGAATTCATTTAAAAGCCAACAGACGAAATAAAGCAACATTTATCGCTTTGTGTTATAAAACAAATATAGTGTATCTCAAACACCTAAATGATTCTGACTCACGTCAGTGGCGTGTCCTCTCGATTGCTCCTCCTTTACCAATGTAACGTGGTGGCGCCCCCTATTGGAATGCGTTCATCACTTAGCGATTAGTTTTGTAGAAAAGTCAACAGAAGAGTTCGTAAACTTGGCACAGCTTTGCTCCACTGACTCACGCCCGGTCAGAGAGTCTGCATCTTTAACGATCTCTCTGACCTTTGTCGTTCCCTCACTGGAACATGCAAATGAAATCCTTTTATTTTTAAAGCCTCATCAGCACCCGTGAGAGAACATCGGAGGTCATGTGTGGTTATGAAGAACAGCCTGTGGAGTTTGACCAGCAAATAAAACCTAGATAACTCTTTGTATCAGGTGACACTGGGACTTCGGTTTGAGCAGAAAGTGTGCAAAAACAAAGTCAATTTGACCTTACGCTTTATTTTGTTACAATCTCCTAACAGGGCGGAAACAGTGACTCCATTATTAGCCGATAACTAAGTTAACTGCCAACTATTTTATTTAAAAATTCCAACGGTTTCTGAAAGCTGAAAAGTTGCACGTCAGGAAGCTGGAGAACAAGCGTCTTTGTCACCAGAGAGGAGAGAGTTGTAAAAATGCCATAAAACATAGTTAGCATTTAGTTAGTCGACTCAACAAATTGTAAATATGTTTTATACCGTTCAAAATTCAAATTTAACATGCAAAATCTGTTGTTCATGCACAACTGCAGTGTTTTTCTCCATTTTAAACTGTTAATACACACATTTTAACATGCAGAAAATTGGAAATAACTGCCAGATATTTAAAGTTCTTCTGGAAAATGGTCAAAATGACTTAGTTGGGAGGACATTCGTCTGGCACTTTTATGGTTAAAGGCTTTGGTGTTGAGCGTAACTGAAGAGCGTAACGTTTAAACATAAACAAGCATCCGTTGCATTCAAACAAATTCACACAAGGCTGATTAAGCCCATCAGCTCCACACGACTCTCTCTCTCTCTCTCTCTCTGCGTACAGCTGTGTTTAGACCTCATCTCACAAAGTGATTTGTTTTATGTGGAGACATAAGGAGTAAACAATAACATGGTGCGGGTAAAGTGATACGGCTGAAAACACAATTGAGTCGGACAGGAAAAAAGTGATGTTCAATAAAACCCCCGGTGGTTCAGCAGTTGGACGGGATAAATTCTTCATGCGCTCACTCGCCCCTGCACAGCACTGCTACACACACACACACGCATTTCAGATGAAAGACACAGCTAACAAAGTGTGTGGTCACACAGGCAAGCAAACAAACAGAGGCAGAATAACAACAAAAAAAGCACCACAGGTTACGCACTACACCTTTAAAATCTACCCTATTCACCACCGTTTTCCGGCCCAAAGTGCAAATCAATGAATCAAGCAAAACAATCCTGACCTTTGTGTCCAAACACGGAATAAAAACTCAACATGTGAAATTATCAAGACTTTTCTTTTTTTAATAGTTGGTTTTCAAATGACGTAAAACACACACAACGAACAAAAATCATCATCAATCGAAAAAGAAACATGATTGAACTGTTATTATTTAAACAGCGTTTTATATGACTCAGCCGTCACCACACACACACACACACACACACTCAGAAACACACAGCCACCTCAGTCCATTGTCACATGTACGTACGTAACAAGACGGCGTAGGTGCACGCATCCGGCAGCGTCGATAAAAGGGCTCGAGTGTAAATGAGTCAGAGAAGGAAGGAAGGAATATAATTAATCTTTAGAGTCCTCGCAAGTACACCGGGGACCCAGGATGTTGCTCTAAGCCTCGCTTCCGCTACGACAGTGTGTGCTACCTACATGTAGAGACTCATGACTCACGAGTGTGACGCCGACGCCGTGAGGTCACATGTTTAGCGTCGTGCCACCTGAGTCTTTACCTCAGGTGGCTGTGGTGCTGGAAAGGAAAACGATGTGAGGGGGAATAAAGAGGACAGCAAAGTGGCAGGCGAACACGTCCGAGAGTGAAGCGAGTAAATAAATCAACAACACCCGTGACCCCCTGAACTCAGTCTGCCCCTCTAACAGGACCATGAACACGACAAGACTATGAGTATTAAACACAAATTAAACCATGGAATGACTAAATAAAGACAGCAGTGTGTGGACAGCTGCCGCTCGTCGATATAATGTCTACATAATGACCAAAAACAAAAAGAGAACACACGCACACACCTCAACGGTTTCCATGCACACAGCACATCAGTCGTTTCTGCTTCCAGGGGGAAAACAAAAGGAGCCGACCTCACCGCTAACCACAGACACTAAAGAAAACTATAAAAAAAAAGGACAAAGACAACAGTAATAACGCAGTTGGAAAGTATTCGTCCGTGTCTTTTAAACACGCAGACATTTCCACGTCACACAGGCAGAGGGACAAGGACAGTTAAAGCCTCTGTATGCCGCACTTGTCAATTGAGCCCTCCCCCCAAATAAATATGCCTACAGAGACGATTCACCTGCTGATTACAGACACTACAAATGGCCTCCAATTTGCCAAGAGGTGGAGCTAGATAATGATTTAAAAAGCCTCATGCTGAGAAAACACTCATGAGAACACGAGTCTGTCCCCCAAAACGAATGAAGGTCGTTACAGGACGGCTCAGACCGGGGGAGAGAGAGAGAGAGAGCGAGAGAGAGCATGTGAGGGAGAGAGAGAGGGAGAGGAGGAAGCGTTTATTCAGACAATTCATGTGAATAAACAAGGCCGTCCACAATGAGACAGCAGCTCATTAACCATCCTAAATAAATAGCTGGATGACATACAGAGTGCAGGAAGTGGCTCCTGTGCTGCGTGAGGTTCTGAAATGGTCCATGGGTCGGGTGAGGGGGAGAGTGAGGGGAGGTGACAGGGGGGTCTGAGGGCAGCGGGCGGCGGGCTGGTCCTTGTGTGCTTGTTTTTCTTTCTTTCAGTTCTTCAGCACGGCCTCGTAGCTCTGGAACACACACTGGGAAACCTCCGGAGCTCTGCACTTGAGAGAAACCTGGAGCGACAGAAGAAGAGACGAGTGGAAGTGAATACAATTGGACATATAAGACGCTCCCCGTCAGACTCGGAGCTGGCACCGTGAATTTCAATGAGCCACGTTAGAGAATTAAGAGCATATACAAGCCGAGTCGATCTTTAAAACTGTGCACACAAAAAAACAACCTATAAAAGCTTCACCAGGTGAATGTCAGACACGATCATTACACTTATTTCCTGTAGTGATGCCACAATCAGGGTTGCAAAGGGGCTGAACATTACCAGGAAATTTTCCAGAAAACTTTCCTGGGATTGGGAACTTAAGTTCAGGAATTTCAGGATAAAATTTCCACGGGAATTAATGGGAGTTTTTGCAACAATAGCCAAATTAAACTAATGATTGTCATTGTTATTGATTCATCTGTCCATTATTTGTTCGATTAATCAAGTAGTTCCAAAAGTTTAGTCCATAATATGTGAGAAAATGTTGAAAAATATTGATGAAGATGTTCTCGAATGCCTCGTTTAGTCCTCAAAGCTTCCGTTTTCATGATTTCCTCGAGTCCATGAGTTATAGGGAGCAAATAAACCAGAAAATATTCACATTTAAGAAGCTGGAAAATCAGAGTAGTCTGTTAATCGAATAATCGTTGCAACCCTAGATCAATTTACCGTTCCCGATCCAACACTTGATATTTGCTTCGATAGCAGACATATTTTTAAATGGTTTCATGTCAGTGAAATAAATATTCCCGACTGATATTCAGAGAGAAAGAAGAACAGAAAGACAGACAGTCGTTGTGACGTTTATTCACCGTGTCAGAGAGGACAGGAGTGGATGGAAATTAGGTTGAAAACCGTATGTCAAAAACAGGAAATGTAAAATAAATGACACAGGCATAAAATGACTGCTGATCTCTGATCAGTCCAAAAATTCAATACTTGAGACAGGGATCAAGACATTTCTAATTCCTCCAGCTTCATGATTTATATCACAGGAAACAATAAGAACAACCTCTGTCCTTTTTTTCCCCCAGGAGAGAAATCTCATTATTTTTAGACAGAGACAGGGGTAAAAAAAGAGGGTATATTATTTCAGTCTTATCAGACACAGACACATTGATCCAGGTGACAAAAACAAAAGGCAGCCTCTTCACTCTGATGTTTTGTCCCATTTGGAACAGGAGTTAAAGGATTGACGCGGCTTCACAGAGTCACTCATCACGTTCAGCGTCAGATCGATGCAGCCGCGATGTTGCATGAAACACTTATTAGCAAACAAAAGATTTTCCCAAACATTTCTGCTAATTAATTCCTGCACAGCCAGCTGTGTTTTCTGCCGTGACGAACGGGTCCCGTTAATAACGTGCACGTCTACGAGTGCCGATCCTCCATGACCGGCTTTTACTGATGGATACATACGACGCAGCGAGACACTAAATCCTCAAACGCCGAGCGCCGTGTTTGACACGTCTGTGCTATAATTTAAGCAACTGAAGTTTCATTTCCTCCACTCTCTAGCGTGCAATTCTTAGACACCAGACAGAGGAAACAAGAAGTGAGAAGGGAACATTTCTTCCTCATTTTCTTCTAACATTCATTTTACTTTCTCTATATTTTTGATTTCATCTCACAGGTCGCAAAAATACATCTCATCCTAGAGCTGAATACCTGCGCTTTCATCTTTGAAACCAACACAGTTTTAATGATTTTAGTGACCAGTTATTCAGCTGACATTTGATAAGGCGCTGATTTCCCACCAGGCTCTGCATCAGCTCAGTGAATACCGAGAACAAACAAGGGTGAGGGAGTGTTTTGCGCTGGGAATAACGCGGTAATACGGCTCTGAGGGTGTTGCCCCTGTACTCTCAGGGCTCTTTACTAATGCATACTGCTGATGAAAAACATCCAGACAGCCGCGGTCCTGTCAGCGGGGGGGCAAAGATGTGAGGAAATGCAGAGGCTCCAGCCCGGAAATGCGGCTGCTCCGGCTGCTCCAGCAGATGTGCGATTAGGAAACTAGAAACTCGAGAAGGAAAAGGGAGGTGTGTGGCATCGATGGACCGAAAGACAAAATTCTAATATCAAACTTTACTTTCCTAAGAACACAAGACTCACACGGCTACAAGACATGACCGTGTCCTGTGTGAGGCAATTAAAAGTGAGTGGCAGGCTCCGTGGATGCAGGTCGCTCATGTTGCAAGTAAATAAACAGAATGCTGAATTTTAAAAACCCGCAGACTGTGCAGACTGTGACCTGAAGCCACTGCAGTTCTTTGATCAATATGCAGCATTGCAAGAGGCTGACGCAGAGACAAGGACGACAGACTGATGTACGATGACACACTGGAAATTTGTGTTTACGTTCAAGTACCTTCGCCCTTTATATACATCGTATATATAAATTAGTTGTTTAACACGTCGACCATACTGTAACTAGACAAAGGCATGTGTAGAAACCTCTGTCGTAATAAAAGCCATAATCATGATAAAAGTTAACGATGAGGGAAATAAATGAATGAACATTCTATGATTTAAAATAAACCCGACATTTGTTTCTCTTTGGGTAATTTAATTAATTCAACACACAATCCTAAAATAACTTCCTCACCAAACTTCTCAAAACACTCCTTATTAACACTTAGATTATCCGCAGTCTCACTGAAAACTTGTCAATTCCGAAATTCTGTTTTTTAAAAAAAAAAAAACAAAAAAAAAAACCCTCCACATTACCAAGCACAAGCAGTGGGGAAGAAACTCAGCCAACATCGCTGGTCACATGGTTGCCATGGGGACAGGAGATGAGGACTCTATGCCACATATAAAAAAAAAAAGAAGAGATAACCAGTGTCCTGATATAATTACTCTAATATGGACATACGCGAGCCAAGTGGAGGCAAATCAAATTTGCCAGATTCTGTCAGTTTCAAAATTTTAAACAAACCTTCAGGGGATCACCAATATTTTCATAGTCAAGATGTGTCAAATCATAATATGAAAGGGTCTTTTTAATCTATAAAAAAACAAACATCTGCGGCTCCTCTCAGCACCTTCAAATAGATTTAGTTTTCTATCTCTCAAACCTGCCATTTATATCCACTCTCCCAGTGCATATTTATGGCTTTAATTTAAGCACTGCAAACCTAAACTTTACTCCAGACGTCACAGAGTCTGTATGTTGCCTTGGTAACGTGTTTTGTAGGTTAGACAATATTAGACTGTTTAATATGATTAATGAATATTAGGAATGACTTCCCACTGGCTCAAAGCAGGCGTATTACCGAGTAGAAAACACACGGGCTCAAAGGTTATTTGAAAGAAGTCAAAACCAGAGGTAGAGGAACTTAAATAACATAGATGAATTTTAATAGTTTAAACGAGACATTTTAATTTCTCTGCTTTTTACAACTGATTGAATTGGACGACGACCAGAAAAACATACAAAGATCAACACACCTTCCCTTACATTGCATCAGTTTTTCAAAGAACTCCACTCACCTCTGTTGAATTACTGCGGAATCTATAATTAAGCTCACTGTCAGAAATCAAGTCAATCAGACGTGCACACAAAACTCAGAGGCTGACCCAGATGAAAGCACGAACACTTCGTGGTGTGGACATTAGGGCAAAGCTGCACTTCTCTGATTTAAGTAATGAGGCATCAGGGGAGAGGTGAAGCCAATCAAGTCGTTAGATATCAGGACAAAAATCTAATTTTAAAACCTTGAAACGGGAGGAAACAACAGGATTAAGTTTCTCCACTTCACGGCAATGAATGATTAATGTACGTCTTGTTCCTGCATTTTAACACAGAAAGCAGGCGGTGGCAAAGGGCTTTCAAGTCTTCCAAGTCTAAAAATAGCTGCACGCCAACAAAAGGCTTTGGCAGTGTGGCTTTAATGTGCCGTGCCAACAGAGTGCGGGGACCATGCAGCAGCTCGGAGACGAGCGCACGCTGCACAAACTGCACAAACTGCACATGGAGCGAATAGCAGCGAAATACAATCCAACCACAATTTATGACCCAGCTGTAAAAAAAAAAAAAAATGGCCACATTGAGAAACTGTAGGGTTCCCACACCTTGGTGGACATCAAATTCAAGGACTTTTCAAGGACTTTCGCTCTAGCTTAACGTTATTCACTCATTGATCTGCATGGAATCTCGTGTCAACATTGGAGAGAGACAGTGGCCAGTGCTGGTAATTATGTTTGTTCTGCATACATGAAGCAACGCAGGGCATGAAACAGTAGGTGGCGTCGTAACAAACACAGGCACATCAGTGGTGGGAGACTTTACCTAAATATCAACTTAAATTCTTCCTTGCACAAAACTCAAGCACTTTCACTGACCCATGTCTATTCAGGGCATAACTCAAAATCTTTCAAGGGCCTTACATACTTCCAAATTCACAAACTTTTAAGGATTTCAAGGACCTGCGGGAACCCTGCGTTTGAATAAAACAACAGAAACAGCTGAAGGTGGACGAGAACAACCTCCCCGAACGCATCACAAATGGAAAAATGAATTCAAACAAGGAGTAAGAACATAAAAAGGTTCACCCCAACACAGGGAAAATAAATAAACATAATAATGATAATAATATTCATTAGGTAAAAATCTGCCTTCCCTTCTCCCAGAGCCATGTTTATTAATTCTCCTGCGTGAATGCACTCTATGTAATAAGTAAAGTGAATAAACTGGCAAAAGGTATGAAGCGGACTCATTTAGAATTCTAGTTTAATGAGTCTGAGACTGGCTGACTGACAAACCGGAGAGTCTAAATGGAAGAAAACAAAAAAGACGGTTCGTGACACAGCTTATAAATAAAAACATGTTCTGGAAGCAAAGCTCAGAGTGGGTGACGAAAAAGGGAGTGGAGTCAGACCAAGGTCACAGCTCCGGACTAGTCACTCACAATTTCGACACCTCATGCAATCCGTGTCCACGGCACGGTGATAAAGGAGAGACGTGCAACAGAAACCATGAAGGACACGGACAAATGCATATACAAACACGGTCTTGTTCTCTTTCTTTTTCCCTCCTTCATACGCACACACACACACAGACTCACTCGAGTACCAAATCCTGGCGACACACTCCAATCACTGCAAAATGAACCTGTCTGCCCCCTTTCCACACACTAACCACTCAGTACATCTGAAAATCACTGTCATGTGATCTCCGCCTGAAACATTGAGAAAGAGGGAAAAACCTTTATCAGTGCTAAAATCCAAGAGAAAATGAGTTCTAAACATACAAACAAACAGTGTTAAAAAATGATATTACATTAATAAATATGAATATGAATTTGGGCAAGAAAATCTACATCTAAATTCTCAATACATGCAACGCTGTCAAGTGGTCAAAACCAGGATTGGCTAATTGGCTAACATTGTTATTTTAGTCACAAAACATGTCCTATTAAATCTCACTTCATCACTGAGCAAAGTTAATTTGCTTCGACCTTGACAGAGTATTTAGCAGGAAAGCATTTGCTTTATAATCACTACATTTCATGTCACGTAATAAACCTCAAGCGAGTAATAGCTACTGATGGGACAATACCACTTTTTTGTGTCCGATACAAATACTGTTATCAAAAACTCAAGTATTTACCATACGGATATTACTCCCATAGAGTAATTTTAGACCATTTATGAACTATGAATCTGAGCTATGAAACACATTTGTGCCGAGTCATTTCAAAGACATAATTCTCCAAGTGCAACTAATATTGTTCTCCCCAAAAAATAAATAAACAGCCCAAACATGACTCAGCTAAAATGCTTCTGCTGATTTTATTTTACAGTTTTACAGTCTGTGCATAGTGAAGCACAAGATATATAGGATTTTTAGATTCTATCAGATTTTACATTTTTATTCAATCCAGTGATTATTACTAGTATAAGTATCGATATCGATACCAATGCTGACCGATACCGATTCCCATCCCTAATAATTGCTTTAAAAAAATCTGTTGGTGTTTGCAGCCTTAAGCCTTTTTTAGAGATAAGCCTTCTAGATGTGCTTTAGGCAAGGGCCTTGCTTTACAGAAGCTGCCATCTAGTGCCACCATGTTCCTACAGTAGCCCAAAAGAATGTGCTTTTTGCTTTTTTAAGTGTAAGCTTATGAAGCAAATGAAGAAAGGCTTTAACTTTATTTTATCAATTGATTATTAATACAATACTAAATTCATCATTAACTAATTTGGTAATCGATTAATCAATTTTTTTACTAATTAAAACAGGTTTTCTGATTTTTTGGCTCATTAAATGTAAATATTCTGTTTTCTTTGCTCCATATAATAAAGAAATCATTCAATCAAGTACTTTTGGTTTGTGGACAAAACCGGACATTTGAGAACATCATCATTTTGAGGTTTGGGAAACACAGATCAACATTTTATGGACCAAACAAGTACTCAATTAATCGAGAAAGTAATCGACAGATTAATAGATTATGAAGATAATCATTAGTTGCAGGCCTACCGATGCATAAACCAATGAAGAAGAAGAAGAAGGAGAGAGCTTTGACTGCCAAGTGTTTACGTCCTTTCTGGTATGCAAAGGCCACCATGGTTCCCTGATGTGCACCGCACCTTTACTCCAGCACCACAACCACAACAGTACTGAAGCCTACACTTGTGAATTCAACTCATAACACAGTTAAATACTCACCATGAAGTTTGGGTTTCCTGCCTGCACCTTCAGCTCAGCCAGCACCCAGATGCCATTGGTGAGTTTTATGGATTGATAGAGCATGTCCTGACCTTCCACTGTACGCTTGGCTATGGTGAAGATGTTACTACCCTGCAGTTTGTTAGAAGCCGCATCTGTTGAAAGGACATGATTATAAAACCATTTCATCTTTTCAGCTGAAATGCAATGTTTACATGGACAGACTGGTTCTCATTTAATACTCACTTCCTCCTAAATAACAATTTTCCTTTCAAGCACCATCATAGACCGGGGGGGCGATTTCTTTTTCACCTATCATCCCCTAATATTTAACTGCAGACCATCTGTTCAGTAAAGGTACAGTGACTAATTTGGAATAAACTCTTGTCCTCTGCCTGCTGCTGCACTCCAGCGGGACATGAAACTCTCTCTCTTTGTTCATGAAGAAGCAATTTAATCTGTGGGGGGAAATCTCCATTAAGCAGTCATTAAGAATTCATCCCCAGCTCAGCTGCACTCGTGCTTGTGTAAAACTAAATCATCATACAAAAATGGAGAGTACAGCTGAGGAGTTCTCATTATAAGCAATTTGCATGGTGATTGAGGGTCTGAATTTGTGATCACCACCACTCCACTGGTCGATCGTTGCATTTAAATAGACTTCAGGATACAGGCGTCATGCCTGTGCTGCGTTCTTTAGCTTGTACCCGCTCTGCTCTGGCTCTCCTTCTCACCTGAGTTGAGGTGGCAGTCTTTGATCTGAAACTGGGCCTCATTGTCATTCGGAATGTCTTTCCATGTGGCGAGGAACACCTGTCGATCTGTAGGTGGAGAGACAGCGAGTGAAGGTGAAGACATACAGCAGTACATGCAGCAGTGAGTGCACCTAATGTGAGGATAAAAACAGGCTTTGTGCTTTTAGATGAATGTACACACTGTAGTGTTAGCCTGCAGAAAGTGAACACTCCACGGGATAAAATACAAAATGTTTAGACACAAAATCAATCAAAGAGCGACGTAAAAATTAAAAATGGAAACAGGCCTAGAGGTTGACAAATATGGGTTGTACTATTCTATTTAGAAATCAGTTCAGCTAACAGCAGATGGATGATTTTTGGGAGGATGTGTTTTGATGCATCTGATAAATTAGAACCATTTAATAACTACAAATTATGCACATGTCTGCTTAGCTTAAACATTTAGTTAACAAAACATTATGGTGTCTGTCTTCAATCTGCATTTTGTGCCTTCAATACAGTGTTAATGTTCATTCAAAAAATATTAATTAATTACTTTTTCAATTGGGGGGAAATTTAAGTTTCCGACCACTTGATCAAGTTTCTGGAAACAAATATTCAATAAATATTTAACACACACAGATATCGGCCCGACAATCACACACATACTACGCCACACCTCTTGTGCCCTCGTTGAAAGACGCAAATGCGCGTCGTTCACGTCAGCAGAGATTTAGGTCTTTGAGATTTGAGTGAAGAGATTTAGTCGCGATGCACTCACCCATTGTCCCGTCCTCTACAAACAGCATGCTGATGGGGTACTGGCAGCTGAAGTAGAATACGTCAATGTTGTTCTTAACAGCCACCTGCACCAGCGAGTATGGTCCAAGGGGAGCAGATATGAGCGAGACAGGGAGGAGAAAAAAGGAGCAATACATGAGTAATTACTTTTCAAGTGCCATTCAATGATTGGCACTGCCGGTTCAGAGCGGCTGTTTGCTTAACAAGAGGGCTACAGTGCTTTGGGCATCTCGCTCTTTAACAAGCACTATCCTATGTCAACACTGCTGTCCATTTTCTTAACACCTGTTTAGCTCGAAGTAAGAAAGTTGATTTACAAAATTTTAATTTGCAAATATTACTTCATAAGGCTACTTATAAATGGCCCTTAGAACGTTCTTTACAAGAAAAATGAAAGAAGATAAGAGAGAGAGATAAAAAAAACACCAGGCTGGTTAAAAAAATAAATAAATGACACATCAAACAAAAGATGATGCATAAATGAATGACAAGTAGAAGAAAAAAGAAAAACTCAAGTACAAGGCAGTGAACAAGTGTGGTATTCACAAAAGCACCTGGGGTGGCGGGTGGCACGCAGTGATATTGATCACTCTGCTCAACAAAGAAGTGCTGAGAGAAGGACAGTGAGTTCAACCAGAGAAAAGCACAAGTGTGATTTGTGAATAATTCATTAGTGTATCTTATTCCTGGGTGCAATGCGGGACTACACAAACTACATTAAGCTTCATTCTGAATGTTGGTAAAGATAAACGACTGCATTAGAAAGGGTTGGATGAAGAAGTCAAACAACTGAAGTGGTAATAAAAAAAATGCATTATATCGTTTCTGATATATGATAAACTCCTCTCTTGTGCTGCCGTGATTAAAATCACATCAACACAGCAACACTAAATCTCTTAAAAAGGTGTTGATTTGTGATGAAATGTTACCAACGACTGTGGTGCTGTAAAAACATCACAGAACTGAATTTGCGATCACAAGTCAAGTTCAAACAGCGCTAATGGAGTTGTTCTGCGATATCATCTTCCATCAAGACAAAAATCACACGAAGCTTCTCAAAATGTCAAAACTAACAGCGGAACCAATCAAAGCGAGGCCAAGGGAGAGCAGAGCATAAAAGGTTAGCAGGACTGCCGAGGCCAGCGGAAACAAAAGAGTCATGTGCTGCAAGACCACTAATGACCACCGCCCACCTCCATCACCCCCTCAGTACTCTTATCTTTTCTCTCCAGCTGCACACCACATCCTTCCACCCTTCTGTCCAGTTAAAAGAACCACCCGGATCAAACGCAAGCCTCCCCTTGCTGCTTTCTATTCACACCTTATCAAAAACAGCTCTGATGGCAGTTCCTCCTTTTAAATTCCTTTTTAATTTGCGGCAGGAAAATTCAGCAAAAAAGGTGAATACTGGAGAGAATGTGCAACTGAACAAAGAGTCTCATATTTACATGACCAAACATAATGTTTTAATCACACAAATTTAAAATATACTCACTGACGCACAACTAAGTGACTAATGTTTTTATTTAATTATTAAAAACATGGCACACAACCATGTCTGCCAGCTCTGTTCCCACAACAGTAAATCTACGTCAGAGTGTTGACATGATTTTCAAGGCTCTTGGCTATGAGAGGTCACTGTCCTTCTATAAAGTAATTATTTAAAAAATAAAAAGACTAGGAATTACAACATTGTGATTTGTGTTTGCTCTTGACACTTGACAATAATTCAGTTGAATATCAAGATTCAGTGAACAGCAAAAGTTCATGCTCATCCAAAACAACTCAGGGAATGAACATTGTGTTACCTGCAGGTTATTCAAAGGCTCCATCTTCATGATGGGTCCCACAGTATTGAGGGGCAGAGCCACTTCAATACTCTGGTTTGGGCTCAGAGGAGTAAGAACCTGAAGTGGACCAGCTGGAGCAAGACCAAAGCTAGAGAGGAATAAAGTGAAAGAAAAGTGTCACAGGCTGTGGAATCATATATATATATAGACGTCACAGTGTCCATCACTTTGAGAGCTGACCTGTTTCTGTTGAACTGGATGGCAAAATCACTCATAACACTCATCGCTTTATTGGTGAGGGTCATCTCCATTTGGATGACCCCGGCACGGCGGGCAAAAGTGCCCAATATCTCCAGACCCTTGGCCTTCATGGCAGGAAGCCAAATCTTAAAGAGAGAAAAGAGATGTGTTATTTTATATTCCCACTACTGGTGTTACATTGTTCTGTAACAATGTGTCTCTTCCCAGGTTCCCAGTGGGCAAAACTCACTGTTTTAGGAGGACTGTAGGCCCCCATGGGCATACCAACTCCACCGCCGAGGTCAAACAGGTCATCCAGACCACCGCTAACCGGGGCACTGAAAGATGCCGGCATTGCAGCGGGAGGACCACCGAAACCAGAGCCCATCTGTGAGTCACAAAACACCCATGTTACTTTCCATGTTACAGGGTGTAAAGCACAACAAAACCTTACGAGATGAAATCACTTACAGCTGGACTTCCTCCAAGGTCTCCACCGAGCTGGGTAGAGAGAGAAAAGGACAAAAAATAAATAAGGTTTTTCTGTTGTTGCAACAATAATCCTGGAGGGTTTAAGGAAGATGGATGGAAGGGAGTGAGGGTCCAACACTGTGGTCAGTGATAAACAACACCTAGGGGGTCGACATTAATAACAAGTAACATCTGTAAAAAAACAACCAAAAAAAAAACCTCAAACTTTATACATCTCTCCCTTTTCTATCCACCCAAGTCCAATTTGGCATCTCATACATTTTGTTCAAATGCTACTCACGACATTTGTATACAGGGAACAGGGTCATGGCTTAACTACCGTGTATGGAAAACAATTAAGTAATTAAAAAAAACATCTACACTGCTAGAGAAAGGACTATGCAGGGGACAAGTGGGACACCAGGGGGAAAGTGCAGGGATCTAGGCTGGTGCTGGCCTTTATTCAGTGTGGTCTCCTGGACCAACCTCGGTGGGGCTGTAATCTGGGGGCGATGGGGACTGATGTGGGAGCTGAGGTGACTGAGGAGTGTCCGTCCGCGGGGGAATGTGCGGCTGATCGGAAGACCCAACACAGCAGCACAGCACAAAAATAAAGAAAGACATGGACTCAAGGATTAAACGGCATGCTTATCACCAAAATCACCATGATAAAGGATGCATGAAAAAGTGTTATGTGAGAACAACAGTAAAAAATAATGGGTGAGAGAATCCTCTAAAAATGGCCTGGTTTACAAATGTTTTGCCCTCTCCCCTTCATGTAGTTACCGGCTCAGACTCATCCCCCATCTGGAGGTGCAGCATAGAACAAAGAAAGGAAAACACACACAAGGGTCAAGAGGAAACAGAAAGAAAAGAAAATAAACTAAAAGACAGAAAAGGTCCTGCTGATAAAAGACAACGTGGCTGTTTTATACTAGGGTTTTGTTTGGAACCCAAGAGCTTCACTTAATTAGTGGTGAGTAGACGACCTACTAGGCTGTCTAGTCCTCCTCCAAGAAGGTCCATGGCACCCATCTGCATGCCAGATGAGGGCGGTGGTGGTCCTGTGGCAGTAGGAGGTGACAGGTCCAGATTAAGAAGATCACCCAGCAGGTCTCCCTGGGATGGGATGACAGCAGGGGGGGCTTCAGAAACTCCACCAGCAGAACCAGCGTCTGGGCTCTCACTCTCCCCACTAGGAGGTATAAAACATGACAGGGGAAAAAGATGGCAACATTAAATTTGACAAAGCGTTTTATAACAAATAAAAATCCAGTGAGCAGCATCTCGCTGGGTGAACATGCTGATTGATGATTCCAGAAGGCAGAGGAGAATTGTCAGACTGATGATTGAAATGATGGAAAGGCAACAGTAACTCAAATAAGAAGGCTATTTCTGAACACACATCAAACCTTGAGGCAGATGGACAACAGAAGCGGACCACACCATCTGCAGCTCAAGCTACTGTATTAGCTGCCCTGTGTACCCAATAAAGTGGCAAGTAACTGTAATTGGCAATTGCTTGGCAAACTAGAGATAATTGTCAATTTTCATAAACACTTCAACCACAATTTGTTGTTAAACTGCTGCAATAAATCCATCTAGTCCATGGAGAACAACAGGAAGTAAAAGTAATGAGCTGTAGGCAGGAGGCTGCACAGCCTGACACTGATGAAAAGGTTGTTACTCAGCAGATCTGAAGGTAAACATGACCGCAGAGTCAAAAGAAGCTAGGTCAACTAAAGTAAACAAACACTTTTGCCTGCAGTGTTGGAGAAAAAAAAGTGCATGACTCACGATCCAGCACTGCCGGTGAGTCTCTTGTGCTGAACACCACGGCTGCCCTCGACAAAGGCACTCGGAGGCTTGTGGTAGACAGAGGCCAGAGTACCAATGTGGCAGATAAGCTCCTCCAGCAATGTGGGCTCAATCAGATCTGTCTCCTCCGAGATCAGGGGCTTCTCAGCCAGAACCACCTCCTTGGCAGCCACAGGATCAGTGGAGAGCAGACGCCAGTAGATGTAACCACGGTCCCTGAGGTCTGGGTTATCAGAATCCTGGAGAGAAACGATGGACGCATGAGGATGAAGAGTTATTATTTATGGAGAATATTTATTAATGATTAATGTTCAACATTTTTTTCTGTCCTAGCCCAGATATGAAAGAGTGTGCTTAGAGATAGAAGTCTGAAAATGTCTGAGGCAACGTGGAACTGTATTTCTGTCAGGCGTTAACTCAATGTACCCAGTCTTTTTTGAATGAACAAATAAAATACCTAATTTTAGGAGTTACGAGTCAAATTACACAACATATTGCAAATTAATGAAATATCAAACACAAGCCCTTATGTGTTAAGTTTGCAGCCAGATCTAGATTTGTCTACTGAACTCAACTGTTAAAATGGTGGTTTAGACCAGTTTTACCACTCACAGTACATGAGATACATAAGCAGATTTTTGGAAAGGTACAGCTTTAACTTTGACTAAAATAATATAAGAGGTTTTCCACATTATGCCTTTAATATTTTTCAACCAAAAACATTAAAATGCAGTCAGTGTAACTGCAGAGTAAGCTGTAAGCTCTGACCACTGCAGTCATTACTTCAGCAAGGTTCGGCACCATAATTGCTACGGTAAATTCAGTCTACCTCAAATAAAATTTTTTTTAAAAAAAGAGAAAATATGTGGTCAAATTCACACAAGTAAAAGCCAAGGAATTAGTCTGAAGCCATGTTGATGAGAACTACGTGAACTCAAGTAAGAAGACACAAGCGATGAGTTCACAGTCATAGACAGTAAAATGATGCCGGTGAACATCTGTGCACAGATATAAGTAGATTTTTGTTGTTGGTCATTGTGATTGTGATTTGTAACACGGTTTTCAGATGATCTGCTGTGGTGACAACTGAAGTGAGAAGCCAAGTAGTTTGTGTTACAGTTTTCAAACACAAACAGGAAAAAGGGGAAGGTGCAAAATCACCTCAAGTCAGAAACCCTCCAACGGAGGAGACTGGTATTCACATACTGCAATGTTCCGTACATTAGTCACGGCTGGCTTCACTGTGTAGCACAGAGTGCAGTACCTGTGTTTTTGACACACTGTTTCATGTCACAGCAAGAATGACGCAAAAGAAATTGGATTTCAGCAGTTCAGACTGAGACACGTGTTCTGTGTGTAAATCTGATTTGAATCACATTTCAAAGCGCCTCTGAATGTGGTGTGAATTTGTTTAAAAAGAAATCTGATTTGAATGCACTTCTCTTTCTGTCCAGACATTCAACACCAACCTACATATGCAAAACTATCAGATTTGGTTTTTTTGGGCAGTCTAAACAAGGGCTTGTTGTGTGCATATTCTTTTTCCTCACCTGTGTGGCCAGGCTCAGCACCTGCTGCACCAGCTCCTGTGTCTCAGTAGGCTTTTTCAAGAACAACTTGACGATGGCTGTCAACAGCTGCAACTGCACCTACAGGGCAAAGTAAACACGGACGTTTGTTACAACCACACACACACACACACACACACAATCTATCATCCTGTACATCTACTGCTAATACGTTTAAGCCTGAAAACAAGATTATTATTATTCCTCGATAGGTAACAGTAAACAATCCCTTGTGTGCTGTTTTTAACAGCACACAAGGGAGCATTTTACGCAAATGTCCTTTTTAAACCTGCAACACCACTTAAGATAAAGCAATAATGTGGATCTATTGCTAAGGAGGAGCCCATGTGTCGAGTGTGTTTTGGTTTATACCCACAAAGAACCGTGTCAGTACACTCTTTAAAGTAAAGGCTGGCTTCACTACAAAACAGGATTTTAGCCACATACAGTCGTACACTTACATAATTTGTAAAATACACACGCCTTGACTGTTTGGTCTGAAAATAATACCGTAGGTTGACAAACGACTTAAAATGGCTGTTGAGCTGTTTGACTGTGCCTCCAGGGTTATTGTCTCTGTGTATATAGTCACTGTATTATCAGAGATCTTTAGAGACTCCCTGCACATAGCCACAAAGCCACAGGTAAAGAAAAATAACTGTCATAGGACAAGATGTCCAAAGATTTTAAAATGCCAATGAGTAGTATTTAAACTCTGATGAAGACACAGAGAAGTAGGAGGTTTGTCAATAACAAGACATGATGAGGTCAAGCAAGAAAGATTTCAGGTATAACTTTCAGGAAAGAAAAACCACAAGCAACTACAGGCCTCTCTGTGGTGTGGCAGATTCAGGAGCAACACAAATAAAAGGTCCTTGAACAAAATTTGGCTACAGTCATGTTGCCAGGAAAAGAGCTGTTACTGCCTCAACAGCACATAGACAAGATCCAGAACTTTAAGAGCTACAATGACACAGATAATGTAGCTAAAATTAATAGCATGATTATTTCAGCATCTTTTTGTTTTTTTTGAAAATTTAGGGGGAAAAACTGAATGAATCAGCCCACAAGCTTCAGTGGAAATAGCAAATACAAAAGGTTCTGTAGTGGTGGTCATCATCATCATCAGCATCATCATCAGCATCATCTCCTGACCTCATTGTCATTGAGACACTTTGGGGAAATCTCAAACGAGCAGTTCATACAAAACAACCCAAAGATTTATGGGAGCTGAAGACTGATCACGTTGGTTTCTTTAAAGAACAGTACATAACTTATACATTCTGCAGGGGTATAAACTCTTATGAGCAGAACTGTAACGTGGCAGCTGTGGCCCAGGAAATGAATCAAGTTGTCTACTAATCTGAATGTCAGTGTTTTGACTTAGACGAGCCACTGAAGCCCCAACTGCCCTGATGGTTCTTACATTAACGTGCATGATTGAAGGGCACATTCAACAGAAAACGGTTTAAATAATAATGAATCCAGGTCTGTAAAAGCACTAATTCAGTGCAATACACTGACCATTTTACAGTACTGTGTATTTCCATAAGACATAGTTAACGTATTTTCACATGGGTTCTCTTTCATTTTCAGTGCTTTGAAGCAGCAAATCAATGGCTTCAATTATTTGTTACTGCTGAAAAGTGTGCTACTTAGTGCCAGCACTGAATTCAAATAATTGATGCTACCGTCATTACAAATGCACTTATAACACATTTTGAAAATAACAACCTCCCTTGCTCTCTCTCAAAACACACCTGAGTGCTTTCATCATGGAAACCCTCCAGAAAGCTCTCCAGCAGCTCATCAGCATTGTCAATACGCTCAGCATATTCGCCAACAATCCAGATCATGGCAGCACGTGCTTCCGGCTCATCTAGGGAGTCCAGGTTTTCACACAGCGTGGCGATGACACTCTCATACCTGTGCAACAGTCACATAACACACAATATGCTACAATTAACAGTGCAAGTTAATGTAAATTACCGAAAGTATTCTCAAACACTGGGCATTTCCTACTCGGCAGTCTTTTGCTTATTCGTTTATATTCTTTGGCTACACAACAAGGTGAAACTAAAAGTATAAACAGCACTTTTAATTCCCCACTTGTAGTCCAGTCATGACTAGTAAGACCCAGTCAGATAACTGCATTATTGATTTTAAAAAGGGCTCCATTTTATTATTTAGACTAAAATGCAGCATCAAAGTTTTTTTTAACAAACACTGTTGATCAGAAAGTAATCTAAATGGTAAGTGTAACATGTAGCTGTAATGCATTAAAGAACAAAAGCGCAGTAGTGCGAAAATAGCATTAGAGTTGCTCTCCTTTGTACGATGCACCTGACATTTTCCTGCCATTGCTGATAAACTTCTGTGGTTGAAAGGAGTTAACGGAGTCTAATTACGCCAATTCTGACTGGGCAGTGACTCATAAGGCTCGAGCCATGCTGTGGTGAGCGATTTGTAAAGCTTCTTCCTTGGAGACTTTTGACACCAGGGTGACGCTTTAGAGCTGTGTGGGGGAAGAAACCGTCTGCCACATGAACGAATCCACTCAGCAAAAGTCACGCTCCAGCAAAAATGTGCCTGACCTTTTACCAGGTGAAATCCAGGCAGGATGTGAAGTGCTGTGCACCACAGATGAACTCTACCGAGGACACTTTCCTTCTGCGGATAATCTTTTAGAATAAAGCTGGAAACACTTTATAATGAGCTTTGCCGATATATGCAGCAAGGAACATAATGTGCGAGTCAGTGAAGTAGAAAAGGTGAGGGGGTGAATGACTACTACGACATAAATGTCAACATCAGACAGCAAGGCAAAGGAATAATAGGTCGTACAATGTCATACATCTGTGTTAATGTAAAAGGCCGCCCTATAAACTGTAATAAAGCTGAAGTATATAAGAAATGTTCATTTCATTCTGTGCAAACAATGATGCTCAATAACAACCACACTTTGAGTGTCCACATTTATCCAGGTACTGCAAACATAATCACTCACTTTACACCCAGCAATACAAGGAATTAAGACTGAAAAATAATACTTAATACTAATACTGAAAAATGAAAAACTGATCTCCAAAAAACGGAACCTACTTGTTGGGGTATTTTCGGAAGATGTCCTTGATGACCACAATGGCCTCCTGCACCACATAGTTGACCTTGGTCTGGATGAGGTCCAACAGTGTGCTAACACAGCGCTCTGCTGATTGCTAGTGAATGGAGAGGGAAACAATAACTTGTCATTTTAGGCCTATAAATCACACAGATAAGAAATAAACTATGATATGTATATCACCATTGAAAAGGCTTCTTTTGTTCTTTTATTACTACGGGAACGACAAAGTTGGTTTTATGCCTTTTAAACCCTATACTGTAGGGTTTAAAAGTAAACTGTCCTGTGTACCAAACTTATGTTGGATGACTTGAATTCAAGGGCACAAAAAACCTCATTGGTTGCCAGTTATTATTTGTTTGGACATAAACTTGACTCTTACATCATCATCACCACTTACCTCTACTTTGATGGCACAGCGGCCAATGGCTCTGACCGCTTTCCGAACAAAGTCCACGTCCACCTCAGTGGCGTATTCCTTCAGCTCAGCCAGAACCTACGGCAAAAAACAGAAAAACATCACTCAGATATTTTTATGTACAGTACATTATTATTATTATTATTATTATTTCCTCCCAGAAAAACATTTACAGCCATGAAAGAGGAAAATCTGTGAGGGTGTTACCTGAGCGATGTTGGCTTGAGATGCCAGACGAATCATGATGTCCAGTTTCTCCAGTTTGACATAAATTGGGTCATTATATTTTACAAAGAAAACCTTCATCTCATGTTTCAGGATCTCTGGGCTGAAAATGGGACATTAGAATGTCTTATTATTTGAGAAAAGTGACTTAAGATTGCTGTACAACAGACAATTAGGTAAAATAATTTAACTGAAAAGTTCAATGAGACAGTTAATGCAACTTTTATTAAGGTCTGTAATTAAGATACCCCCCTCCACAGACTTACCGCCTCTGAACGATGAGATTGATGTTTCTAAGAGCCACATATTGCAACTCGGGCTCAGCAGAAAGGAGAGTGACCAGCGGAGGTGCGAGCTTCTTCAGCAGGGTGCCATAGTAGTCCAAGTCTTTGGGCAGCATCTCCATAAACTTCATTAAAACTTTAACTGCCGACAACACCACGGCAGAGTTGGCGTGTGAGAGCCTTGGCGTCACACGCTCACAGATGCTGGTGGATGTTAATAATATCAGGAGGGGAAAAGACGAAAATTAAATTTGAGTTTTCTGGGAATGAGCTCTAAATGATATACAGCGATAATGAGGCCAGTGGTTGTATTTACCTTTGGGACTCACGGTCGTCACGAGGTGTGTAATTGGCCAGGCAGTCAAGAATGAATATCTGTCCCCACTCTGTGCACTCATTTAAAGCGGTCAACAACTTGTTAATGGTTTGAGGGTTCAGGTCCATCAGATTACTGTTGGGATGAGACTCCGCTATCTCAGACAGCGCTGCCACGGCATTTGCTACAACCTAGAAATAAAGACATGAGAACTAATGATGTTTGGCATTATGGTGGAACCTGTGAATGCCAGTGCAACATTTATTAGAACAAAGACAAACTGGCAAGCAGGATGCCTGACAGTGTCGTACCATTGGGTTGGAGTCAGAGATGAGGTCTTTAAGGGTGTCCAGGAAGCCTTGGTCCTCCACCAGCTGAGCATTGATATCATGGAGCTTTGCTACACACACAGCAGCCGTCTTCCTCACATACGGGTCTTCGTCCTTTAGACATTTCCTCAGTGGCTCACAGAGGTACTCTGTGATCTTGTCCACACGGATGCAGCCCATTGTACGCACAGCAAGAGCCCGGATGAGAGGGTTGGGGTCTTCACAGTCCTAGATCGGGAGGTGATAGATTATGCCACAAATTTTATTTTTTAATTTCCTTAGCATCCATGCATGAGTACGATTTAAATATTAGGAAAATTATCATATTCAGATGTCATTGCTGTAATAGTAAAATTAAAAAGAACAAAATAAACGCCACCTTACAAGACTTGAGATGTTTGTATTCAACCTAAATCAACACCGTGACATTTGTTAATTATCTCACTAATGGTTAAGATTCAAGAAGCAACAAATGGGAAAATGACTATAAACAGCTGCCCAGAAAAGTATGCACGAGTGGTTTGAATTAATACATTTATTTTGAATATAAAAAAAACAAAGAAATAATGTTTGAAAAGGAGCAGAAAGAAACAATGTCCCTATTTCCATGTTATTTACAATCTGAATATCCACCCACTGCCTGAACAAGTGCAAAACAAGAGCATGCATCACTGCAGTTAAAAGATTTAATACAAATAAGATTACATCATTGTCTATGTCTACACACCTGTGAAAGACCTTACCTTTACAAAGGTGTTCACAGCCATGATAGCCATGTCTGGCTGACTCTTGGCATAGTTCATCAGGTAGAGGTAGACCAGCTTTTTCAGTTCCAGGTTGTCTGTCTGCATGCAGTTCACAACATCTGGGAATAGAGCACTGAAAGAAGGAGAAGAAGGCTGAGTTAATAAGTCCAAACGTAATTTTCAGTGCATAAATCTAATGTGGATATTTTTGACTCTCACCTGACATCCTTGCCAACTGTCATAGAGGCAATGACCTTCTTTACAGCTTCTTTCTTCTTCTCTTTCTTGTCACTGTTGAGCTCAGCCTTCAGCTCAAAGATCTCACCTGCAAAACACACAAGGGAAAGGGATGATTTCACCCATCCGTTAGTGTTCTTCGTAATACACAACATGCAAAATGGGCTGTAGATACACTTTAGTTATGACTTTGCAACTCTGCATTGTCTTGGGGGAACAAAACTCATCATAATCAGGCGATTAACGCCCTGCAATCAGGTCATTCTTGTCATTCCAACTTGTGGAAGATTGATCAGACCAGCACATCACAGACTTTGTGACACTTTCATTAACTGCCGCAGCCTATAACTCCTCTGGTGGTTCACTGATAAGAGGCTTTTACGATGAAACCACAGCAGGACACATTTGAATGATTAATAGCAGAGCAGAAGCTCCAATCAAATGGCAAATGAGAGTCAAGTTGCATGATTGCCAACGGGTGGGGATGGGCAATTATTAAACACGATCATTAAATGAATTTTGAAAAGAAAATTTGGCATTAAGTTTGTGCCATTTCATGTGTATAGAGCGAGAGAGGAGCAGCGCTTTATGCACCGAGTATTAAACTGATATACATGAAACATATAACATGAAGAACAGATTTTTACCACACATAGGTAAACTTGTGGGTACAGATGAGCAGATGGTAAAGATAAGCAAGTACAATGTCACAATAGATCCTGACAATTTCGGTGTAAACACTATGACTACATACAGAAAAAAACTGTAAAAAATTGAAATTATAAACCTGTATTTACATTACATGTTTCCCTCATTGTCATAAATAAAATAGAATCAGAACAATGAGTACAGATACTAACTGGAAGTATAGCACGGTGTGAACCTCTCATGGGACACAACAAAGGAGTTTATTTTGTGTTTGTGTGTCCTGATGTGTTGCTTTGAGCTGCTCTTAAAGGGATTCATCTTTGTTTTGTTTATACATCAGTGTAGTGTTACTACACTGCCTATCTGCACGAACTACACAGTAAAAACAAGCCGCAGAAACACTGTCAATTTTGGGCTTAAACCTAAATCTATCTGCTTAAGAGTTTCCCAGGCAATGTGAACTGTTAATCTCTCCCAATCTCGTACAAGATTTTGGCAAAAGACTGAACACAGCAACACTGAGCAAATCCACAGGGGGAAAAAAAACACAAAACAAAAACACATACTCCCAGAAACATTCTCACATTGTAAAATTGCAAGAAATTCTAAACCAACATAAGAAGTTTGTCGAGTATCACTCATAATTATCTGTTAGCATTTTCTAAGCCCTGTACGTGAGAAAGTTCTGGGATGTGTGAGGAGCCAATAAAATACAACATGGGGCATAGCAGGACAGTTAAAGTCTAATCTAATTTTCGGCAACCAGAGTTGTTAGGTTAGTGTCATCAATGTTGATACAAAGGCGGATGACAGTAACTTAGTCTGAGCTATGGTCAAGTTACCCAGGTGCATTCATCAACTTGATCATAGTGTGGCTGGGAATAGAATCAAATCATTCAAAAACGACTCTCCTGCTCCTAATTAAACGTTAAATACTTGTTTAAACCCAACGCATGGATCTGGCCTTTATTGGATAGGACAGTGTGAAAGGAGGGAATCAAACTCTGATCACTGGAATGGGCACCTGGTCTCACGACTAAGCTATCTGGCACCCACTGTTACACCACTTAAAATTGACAAAGGGTGAGTGATCAGACCTTTCTTGGTGGTGGTGAAGTACTTGGAGTCCGTCATTTTGGATCCAAATTGTCGATTCTCCTGCAGAACAAAACAATTATTGAGGCAGTGTCTCTTTTAGGGAGGATAACTGGGACAATCACATGAGCAACAGGAAATACTAGAACTGCAAGCACAGGGAAATTAAAGGAACTCCCGTCTCCTGAGCAAATGGGAGCTATCTATCAAAGCATAAACAGTGACTGCTGGTGAGAAACCGGACACTAATATCTCCTCTATCCTGGTCAACAAACTTCCTTTGCTGAGCAGCATAAAAATGCATCTTTTGCTGAAGATTACGCTCTTAAATCAGCACCTGTACAGATTAACCTTTTGACAAGTATATACATTATATTTGCTTGCTTGATTGAAATCCTAACTGGTACAAAAGTGCTCCTGGTCTCTTGACCTGCACGTGAGAAGAATAAAACATTTTTATTATTAATGCCCATGTCTGTACAGAATGGAAGTAATAGCATGTCGATGTAATAGCATGTCGATATAATTATCATGTGACTTTCAATTCCCTCAGTTATATACAAGTATTTGCCTCGACCATATAACACAACCCATATTTCATGGATAGTCCAAGTACAGCATATATAATAACATTTAAAGGAAAAATGTTTACATTATTATTAAGGTCTTTACTGGTCCTCGGTACATAATTCCATGTCTAGTCATGTATCACTTGTTTTAGAAAGGACCATAAAGATTCTTGAATCCTTGAACGGTGGTTAATTGTTGTATTACACTGTTATATTACATCACATTTATGGCCAAGGCTTGTGTGTGTTATTAATAAATGTTACATTGGTACTAGTGACACTGAAAATGAATGACATCTAAACAGTAGGGGTGGGATTCATAGGGTACCTTTTGACATGATACAACACACAATACAACGATATGATAATCAATATAATGCAAAACAATCATATAGCGGCACACCACAATATCTGTCCAACTGAAGAAAAGTTAAAAGTTCATGATTTCTCTATTTATTCACAAAATAGAGAGAAAAAAGTCCATAAAATCTATGTATTAAACATGGATGGGGCATTCTGCACCATTATCCAGCTGTAAACTCCCTCTTTTTTGGCCAGGTAACTTACACCCCAGTTTCCCTCATTCATTTGAGCAGCACGCCCTGGCCTACCGATTATTGTATTGCACGAGGAAGGACGAATTGATATTTTGACCCACCCTTACTTGAAAGGGAATTGTTTTTGTTTGTCGAGAAGCACTCAGCAGCATATTAAAAAAAAAAGTAAAGGACAGATTTCCATTCAATTTTGTGGGGGTGTAGGTTATGGTGTGTAAAAGGAATTTATACGATTTAGGTGTAGATCTGAATACAGATCAAATGTTTCTTTTTTTACTATATTTTTTAACCTTGCAAGATAGGTGAGTACATTCACTTAAGTGTTTCCACACCTAAAACTAGTCATCAAAACCAATTGCTCTCAAATCCATTATATGTTATATTATATATTCTATTAACACTTCACAACACTGAGAATAGTCTGTCAGTCAAAGTCTGTTTCCTCTTTTCTAGGCTCTTTCCTAATCCTATCGTTAATTGTGTCAATAAAGTTCCCCTTAACTTTACCCTTAGCGAAAAACAAGCTGACTTCGGCGTACTTCATTATCGCGATACCACATACAGTTCCATTCCATATTACCGGATTTATATCGTCGCACATACATTGACAGCTAATAAAAGGAGATATTTAGAGCGTAACTTAAACTGCTAACTTGGTCACACTGCATATGATTGGCTCGCTAGCTTGCTAGGCTACAGTGACATTAACGCTAGCATAGCCGCCGAAGATGCACAGAAATTCCATTAATAGTGACGTAAAGCGAGGTTGATTAGTATCTATAGTCAACGCAGTCAGCGATGACAATCGGTCGATTACTCACGCAGAGATGATTCGCCCATTCCTGCATGTTAGCGGTAGTTAGCTTGTGATGAATGAAGCAGGTGCTAAGGGCTAACGGCTAGCGGTGTGTGGTGCTGTCAGTGTCAGCTAGCGCCCGGACACTTGTGCAGCTAACAGCGCAGCTGAGGCATGACCTTCTAAGCAGGGAATTATGGAAGCCTTTGCCGGGATAGCTAAGCTCTTAATCTGTCAACCCAGTTTAAACCTTACCCAACGAATCAGCGTACCTCGCGGAGTTACTATTGAACTCCCCGCACAGAGAAATTGGAGAGAAAATGTCCAAACATCTTACCGTGACAGGCGAAGCAGGCGCAATGATGGCCTTCGCTCCCTCCCACTTGGTTTACTTCCGTCTTTCCACTAAATATCAACGTTTGCAAACAGACAAGCAGCGTCAGCTTTCATTCAGAGACAGAGAAATGACTGTCCACACAAAGAATTTCAACACCTTTCCTGCCACAAACCTAATGTTATTTTCACTATCATCTAAAGCAGGGGCCTCAAACGACCTGGGGGCCAATGAGTGTCCAGTCTGTGAAATTCTGACAAAAGTCAGAATTCTAGATAAAAAAAATCAAAATTCTGAGAAAAACAGTCTCAGAATTCTGAGATTAAAGTCAAAATTCTGAGATTAAAATCAGAAAGTCAGAGTTCTGAGATTAAAGTCAGAAAGTCAGAGTTCTGAGATTAAAGTCAGAAAGTCTGAGTTCTGAGATTAAAGTCAGAAAGTCAGAATTCTGAGAAAAAGTCAGAATTCTGACTTTATTCTCAGAATTCATGCTGTTTTATTTCATTTTTCTTTCAAAAAATTTTTTTTTAAATGCGGCCCTAATACTCTTCCCTACCTATTATATCACAAAAACACAATAAGATATTCATGATAATAAAAAACGTGTTTATAATGCAAATTGAAATCAAAAATTCAATAATAATATATGTATTTAAAAACATGCTGATAATTTTATGTTAAAAACATTTAAAAGTGTGAGTTGGAGGAGGTCGAGGGCCAGTTCTCATCGTAACTTGATAACACGGGGCAGGCTGTATAAAATGGAGTGGGGGGCCACATGTGGTCCATGATATCAAGATAATTTGACTAAATATTATTTTTTAATCCTCTGGCAGGAGAAACAGAGCAACAGAATGCAGATTTAATCACTTTAAAAACTCAATTGGGCACTTTTTTTGCTGTTTTTGTAATGCTGTGTGAAATATTCTGTTAAATTAATTTGCAATATATGCTCATGTACAATGCTGCCAGCTGGACAATATGTTTTTCACATCACAATGTGATGTGTGAGATGCAGGACAGCTCAGCCAAAAACGAGCTTCCCTAATAGGACAATAAAGTATATTGTATCTTATTGTATTGTATACTATCACTATCATAACACAACACGATGAAAGCATTTTACGATAGTTACTCAAACTAAACCGAATCAAATCTAATTTATTTGTATAGAACCAAATCACAACAAACCTTATCTTAAACTTCTTTCAGGCCCAGGGCCTTTTAATATTATACAAAACCCTATAGTTCATACAATGAGTAAAGCACAGTGAACAGAAGACAACATCAACAAAATAAATAGAAAAATCTCTGCGCAGCCATCTGCCTTGAGAGTCCAGGAGCATACTATGTATAACATTTAAGTGCTGTCAGACTGGTTGTTGTCATGACAACAATACTATTTTATAATACAATTGTGTTATAAATAGCAGCGATAGCAACAGCTTTGACAGCAGCACCTTTTGTGATAATAATACTGAAATTATATGTAAATTGTAGAATGGGAACAAAGAGAGAAGGAGCACAAACTGGGGGAGAGGGAGAAAAACAAGCAATGGTTCTGTAAATGCAGTGTATACACCGCACATCAACCACATTACACTTTTTTTTATGTGTTGTATCCGTTTACAAGCTGGAGACTGAAAAGTCTGCATAAAGAGATCGAAACATATGCACAAAAAACGCAAATCACATTGTGAGTGAAGAATAAAAATTGTTTTGTATGCTTGTTCATATGATGCAGGACTGCCCCCCAAAACTCAAACTTCAGAGAAAGGTGTTTATTACAAGAACAACTTGACAGTACTTTTATTTTCAAAAACAAAACAAAACCAAAAAAAAACAACAACTGAGAAATGTTGCAGTATTGCTATTTCATACACACATAACTGTACAAATTCAAAAGTGTCAAGCAATCTGTACATTTAACTGGAGTTCTAGTGAAAGCAACATTAGCAAACGGGAAACCATCTGACCCTTAACATTCAGATTCTGCTGACTGGGGAAAGAGAGGGGGAGAGGGAAAGACTTGAATGAAAATTTGCAAAGAAGGACAATCTTTTAATCACATACATTTCAATCGTTGCTTTACAAATGTAATGTTTAAGTCACAGTTTACAGAACTGGTAGACTTAAGAAAACTATGGTTGATACAAATGACAATGTCTTTAAATAGGCCAAAAAAAAATCAAATTTGAATTTAAAGCACAACACTTTAAAATATCTGTGTATACATACATACATACTGGATCCATTTAGCTCAAACAATACAGATAAATGGGTTGCACAGTGGAATAGTGGCTCGCACTATTGCCTCACAGCAAGAAGGTTCGAATCCCGGCCTTTCCGTCTGGAGATTGGCTCCAGCCCCACCGCGACCCTCATGTGAAGGATAAAGCAATTTAAGTGAACACTCATACATCATAAATTATTTGTAGCAACAAGGAGCCAGTTACTGTATCTGTGGTAATGCAAACTATACATTGATTTTGTTTGCTCACAGTAAACTGTGTAGAAAGAATTAAAAAAAGAAATGACCCACCTCATGTGCACTAACCTGAACACACACACTCACAGCACTTTGGACATAGATGTCACTTGAGTCCATTAAGACTTGATTTCATAAATAAATAAATTAGACCGACATCACTCCCCTCTTCTCTCAAACTCTATACATATTCTCATACAATATATACAATCATGGGTAATCACACTCTTTCACAATCATGTGTCACTGCCCTGCAAAAACAGATTATTTTCCCCCATCTTACGCACACTGTATCCACAATTTCTATGGAAGATACTTAATGAATGTTAAGTTTTATCTCTACAGAGCAGTGACACCACAGTTCCTACACCTTCACCTTCAAATAAACTGGAAAAAGTCCCCGCCTGTGCTGTTAAATACTTAAAAACAGAAGTACTGTAGCTGGAGCCTGGTCTCTTAAACCAACGACAAATGTGCAAGAGCTTAACGAGACAACACTGATATCCAGTTACAGAATCTATTATGCATGCACTATTGCACACATGCAGTCACTCAAGTCAAAATCATTCCCTCAGCCAGCATCAAACGTCACCTTGTGTCATTGTCTCTGGCTCAGTTGGCTCTAATCAGCACCGGTGTGTCTTCTTATTCCAAAAGCATGAAAAAGTAAATAGATCACGTCTTTCTCTAACCACTAGATGTCCCCATACACAGTCTCTAAAAATCAATCTGCTATGGTTATGAGGCTTTTTTTGTGTAATAACTGTTAAGTTTCAGAGGCAATAAATTAAATAGCTTTGTGATGAATGAAACACCTACACCAAGTATCATTTAAAATAAAATTGGCAATGTCGCTCGCTTTTTCTACCACATTCACTTTCAAAATCTCTCCAATTTCTGTTCACATGAACAGTGTTAGCCAATGGATCTTTGTGATATTGAGCAAAAACATTCAAAGAATTAATAATGTGAATAGAATTTTTAAGGCAAAGGGAATTGTCAAGGCATTTTCCAACACCAATGTTGCATAGCTAAGGCAGCAAAGAACTTAATAGAGTGAATATGTACATTTAACTGAATATCCAATTCCTTTTTTTATATATACACAAATACCCAAATCTCTCTGCCTTGCCAACATGTTATTTACACATTCTTTCTTCTTATCATTTGCACATTATTGTATTCCAGAGAACTGTTTGGTCAGAGAAGTAACTCTCTTTCAGTGACATTGACACTGCTCCTTAAAATGTTTACACTTAATCCACTTAAAAGTTCAAATGTTTTACTGTATTAAACATGATCTTAAAAAAAACGTGTAAATCATATTGAATATCTCGACTACACGAAACCTATCGTGAAAAGCTGACATCATACATTATATCCGACAATTGAGTATTGATTAGTAGTGCATGTCTGGCTTATAAAGTCACAAAGATGATGAGTGTACCACTGTCTGTGTTACCTATTAGTATATTGTCAGTATGAGTACATTGAGCCATAAGTGAGGACCATTATATGTGAAGAGATGTAGAATATCACAGTCATAAATAATATCAGCTCTGTCAAGGCAAGCTGAGATGCTATGTTGAACCACAAGAGGGAGCTAATCAGTGAAACTGAGGGTTGAGTTAGTGTTTACACAATTTTAAATCTCTTTAAATGTTTTGCAAAGAAAAAAAAAATGAAATACAAGCAAAAAACACTCCACATTGGCAAAAGCATCCCCATGCATTCTTTGAAACAACATTAAAAGTAGGATTAAAAAGACCTTTTCTTTTGGTAATAAATATTTTGGCTTGAGTGCAAATTAAAAGCAAATGTGAACCACCTGCAGAAAATCTCGGTAGAGACGATAAGCAAAAGAGAAGGAGTGTTTGACATGCAATGAAAACAGTCCGTAGCCCAGTCTTACATCTTTTTTTCTTTTACACAGTAGTCAAATGACATGACCACCACCACCACAACAACAACCCTTCATGTCATGTGTCAGTTTTGTGCTACATCCAAGCTTCATTATCCAGGCTTCCTGACTGTCTCGGGTACGAGCAGCCTTTGTTGCCCATGACTGGGGAACGTGTCATGTCCGCAAAGGCCTGGTGCAGGCTCTTGCATGTGGCTGGATGACCAGTGGAGCGAGAACACTGAGGGGACAGAGGTGGGGTGCGGCAGGGGGAGAGAGGGTTGTGAGCCTGCAGATCTTTGTAGCTGACTGGGGTAGGGATACGCGAGGGGCTGTTCTCTGGCCTGTTGTCAGTGCGAGGCCTGATTCTTGATCTAAGTTTGTGCTTTGAGATAGGAATTGCCCCGTCTGCTTTCTTCTGCCCTTTCTTAGTCTGCAGCAGTTCTCCGTCAGTGTCCCCGTTGGCAAGGGGTGAAGAGGGCGGAGGGGAGTCTGAACGGGATTCACTCAAACTAAAGCACATCGAAGAGCTTTCACTTGAGGAATCCCGGAAGGAGCAGTCTTCAGAGGGGGGAAGAGGCACAGGGGATGGACAAGCCTCTGGGGGTGGGAGGTCATCACTCCCTTCATCATTTTCCAGGTCATGAGAAAAGTTTGGCTGGTGATTCCCCTGAGGAACATCTCCCTCAGGCCCTGTGTCCCACCCAAGCTGACCCTGCTGATTTGTCAACTCTCCCATTGAAGGTCCACCTCCATGGTCTCCATTCATAGTCCTACAGTGAAAAGCAGGTTGTGTGGGGACCTGATTCATTAACCTGTTTGAGTCTTTATCTCCAATGCCAGTTGGAGAAGTTGGCATCTCCCTTTCCTCCATAGAGCTAGAGATGGCTGGGAGCTTCTTGAGACCCCCTCCACGCTCCCCCCAGTATTCAGGCACCCCTTGTCCAAAGTTAGGTGTTCCTCTAGGATTGTGTCCATACAGTAAATTTAAGGGGTCATCGACTGGAAGATGACGAAGATTAGTTCTCTTAGACTCCCTAAGGTCGGGCAGAGTTCCTATCTTTGCCCCGACATTCAGGGAAGATGTGGAGGAGTTAGAAGAGGAGGAGTCATTAGTCTCAGTGAGTGTTGGCACTGAATGTGTCTCAGCTCCTGCTGCAGGTTTATTAGACACTACTCTAGCCTGCTGTGTATTGGCCAGAAACTCGGCCTCAAAACTGCGATACAAGTCTTGCTCCTTCCGAGGGTCCAGCACTGGAAGCATCTTGAAACCAAGGCTCAGTCCTTCCTCCTCAGGCTCATGGTGCTCTAGGCCAGGCTTGTTTCTATGTTGCCCACGCCCAGCGAAGCGAGGGCCCTGTGAAATCCTGGGGGAGCGAGTAGAATGATGGTGAGAGTTGCGGGGAGATGAGTGTGGTGAACACCGACCTCCTGAGGTTACTGGTGGCAGCACTCTGCTTTTTCCTAGGGAGGGAGAGCGAGGGGCAGGAGGTCTGGGAGTAGTTATACTTTTTTTGCTGGGGGAGCTGTTGTTGCTCTGGATACCTTTAATAGGCGAATTAGAGCATGAGGACGACTGTCTCTTGGAGAACCCACCACCTATTCTGGGAGAAGGTGGGGGCATTTGTTTGGCCCTCAGGTCCTCTCGTCTGTCTGACAGTGGGGGCTGAGGGTCTCTGTAGCAGGACGCAGGACCAGGGCTGGCATCACCGGATCGAGTACGGCTCTGTATCTTACTCTGGCTTTGGGAGCGCGGGACATGGAACCTTCTTGGGCCCTCGTTTCGGCCCCTCTCTGTACGGGTTGTCCTCGTACCATCAGAGGATCCTTGTGGAGGGTTGGGTTTGAGTACCGGGGCGAGTGCAGAACGTTCACGGGACTGACTGCGTGCGCGGGGCTGTGAGGGGCGTGGCGATTGGGTCTGGTTTCCTGCTCCAGGCCTCTCAATTGCATGCTTCCCGTCTTTGCGACTAACAAGTAGGATAACGTCTTCACCGGAGCGCCGAGAGGCACCACCGAGAGACGGCCGTCCCCCTCCTCCTCCCTTAGATGAAGCTGTAGAGGAGTCACTGTCTCCAGACAGACGTCTTGTCAGTGGCAGCTTTGTCTCCTTATTCCTACAATTTGGGGAAAAGACACAAAGTCAGCTATAAAATGCCATAGTGACATAAAAGTACAATGTGTAATTTCGGCCACTAGGGGTCTCCCAATCCCAATAATAACAAAATGAGATCAGGGCAATGAAATTTGTTCTGGATATAAGTAAGGTGTGTTTAAGCATATAGTTCTATTTTAAGATAACAAAAAAAATACATCCTGATGGTTTTCTTACCATTTCTGCAATAACTAAAACATCTAAAACGTCGGAAAACTGTATATTGAGTTGTTTTATTGCAATCCATGTATTTAAAGATTAGGAATGACAGTATGCTACAGTCCTGTGTTTTCAGTCTGTGAGAATAAAGTTTTGTTTGCATTTAGATTCCACACTGTGTCTTGAGTTGAGTTGAGTTGTTTTATTAAGCCTGACTTCTTCTAAGTTATCCTTAGAAACTATATTTGTACATATTCAGGCAAGGCAATCTGTTTGCGTGCTGTCCACCTGTTGACCCACTTCCCCAGTTAGCTGTGAACAGTTGTCTACGGATGGTTGTGAGATTAGTCTTTATCTCGTCTGGCGCACTTGTAAAGCAATGCCGCAGCCACATAGGGTTAATTCAAATTAGCTGCTCGTCTGACGTCGAGACTGAGCCATCGCTCAATAAAGACATGAGCCACACATTGGCTCCAGGCCAAAGTAAACCACACTTCGGTTCCTAATTGTGTTAAACAATGGAGCTTTTGCATTTTTGAGAGGGAGGGTATTTGACCAACTTAACCATTTGTTAGCTTCAGTGAGAGCATGAATAGTTTTCAATGAAACAGCTAATCATGAGTATCTCAACATGCCACAACTCTGGATCTGATTCACCCACTTCTACTACTTGATCACCACTTCACAATCTCATCAGAGACCAAAGTGAGGTGGAGAATGGCTTGAGACACACCTCTGTGAGGATCCCAGTTCAGATCTCAGTACAGTTCATAGTCTAAGTAATTAAATTAAGGGTGTGGAGAAAGGAGAGTTGAGGAAACATGTCTGGTGTCTGCCACTGGGGGGTGCTGTGGGGCGTCTGTGTGAGACGGATTTGACAGGACAATGTCACATGAGATTAGTTAAATCTGCTCTGGTTTAATCTGAGGCTTCCTGGCATCTGTGTGTGTTTGTGAGTGTGGTTCCATGTGTGCATGTGTATTTGTGTGTGTGTGTATTTGTGTGTGTGCCTACCTGTCTATGGGCAGGAGAGAGCAAGTAGCAAAAACTAAGTCGGCCCTGTCAGGCAGCTGGTGAGAGATTAATCTCTCATCGCTGGTACCACACGTATCCGTATCCACACACACACACACACACACTTGCACAGACAACCACACACTTACCTGAGGGGAGTAAAGTGTCTAGGTTCTGAACGGTCCCTTGGCGGCCGTGGAAGTAGATTACGAGGTCCTCCGGAGTCAAGCTCTGAGGTGTTCTGTGATCGTCCTGGCCGTGTGGAGGAGGAGGAGGATGAGGAGGAGGCACCTGGAGCAGAGGGGAGCTCTGTGGTGCGCCTGTCCGTGGGCTTGTAAGGTGCGATGCCGTCATTTCGCCAGTGTGGACCTGGGCTAGTGGAGCGAGAGGAGTGGGCGCTGGATGACTTACTCTGCGTCCCCTGACCTTGGCCGCTGGCTTTAGCCTGGTGGTAGCGGTGGGCTGTGGAGACAGATTAATGACAAGCTGTTCAGACACACTTCTATCCCACATGGTCAGACAGCCTGTACAATTAGAATTGATTAAAGTCTGTGTGAGGGCCAGACAAACTGTACACAGCCATATTTAACCACATCTCGACAGCAGAGGATACAGTACTTTTGCTACTTTCTTGAGCCAGAGAGGTGGACTTTTATTCTGGTTTATTGGCAGAATTCAAACATAATACTTATAATAAGTATGTTAGTAACAGCAACCCTTTCATATGTTCTTGATGCTTTACTGAAACCGCTGTTTTGTTTCTACAGCAGCCAGAATAAAGAAACACAGCCACAGCATGTATTAAGAGTTTTGAAGTGGAAACTTACTACACAAACAAAGAAGAATAACATGTATATGAAGGCCAGTGTTCCCTGACTTGCTTGGGAAAGCGAGGGATGAGTGAAAGAGTCAACTGTTTCTTACAAACTGTAGTCTAACCAGTCAATCAGCGTGTACTCTCTTATCTAATATGAGAGAACACGCTCATTATTGAACATAAGAGTGGACAAATCCATTTTCTCAAATAAAAATATGTCTAAAAAAATATTGTGTGGTCTTGAGCATGGGCTGGGACACTAATTATGACTTAATCTGGTGTCAGCTGTCCAGCTGCCTGTCCTGGCTTGGAGATTAAAGGACAGGTCTCGCCCAGCACAGCTATGAGCTGTGTGTCACTGTGCTGCTCCCCAACCTGATGGTAAACGGAGCAGTTCAAGTGCCAGGTTCACACGTGTTGAGACGTGCAGTAGCGCAGGTGTGTTGATGTGGGATCAGAGTCAGTGTCAGCGTGACTTGCAGCAGCATTTATCATCAGGCATAAAATTCTTCACGGGATATAAGGCCGGTGGGGATTCAGACTGATTGTTGCTGGGTGACATAACAAAAACAAACAAGACTGCATATTATACATAACAACGAGTTTTTTTAGAACTGTATAAATTATGGCGACATGTTGTTGTGGCAAAACCTTAATGAGACTACGTAAAATATTCTTCTTGCAAGATGAGCAGAAAGCACTGAGCATCAAGACTGTCTGTGCAGTTGTTTCAGAGAAAGGAGTCACAGTTTGGGCCCCACCACGACACATGGGGGGGCCCAAACAGTGTCTGTCTAACCCGCAGTTCGTTAGACAGAGTGTGGGAACCTGCTGATACCAGGCATAGATTAGGGCCTGGAACCTTGGGAAGAAAAGTTAAGTCACATGTTGTTGCAGGTGTGTTTCAAGGCCATATGGAGACACTCTTGTGTCTGTGATTTTCCATTACACGTATCCAAAAGTTATTGGTTTTGAATTTGAAGTTCCAGAGGCCCAGCAGTGTCTGATCTCAAACAGGGACATGAGACAAGAATCCTTTATTGGTGTCGCAACACTTAAGTGGTTTTGTAAGGGCTTAACACGTAGGGAACAGTAAGTGAACTCACCAAAAGCGGCACAGCGACACGGGTCATGCTTGTCCAAATAGTGCTCTAATGTGTCCCAGCCCCCTCCGACGCGCACCATCACATGAGTACGGAGGACCTGAGGCAGAAAAAGGAGAAATCGAGGCTTCAATAGACAAAAAGCAATAAACACATTCAAGTGCAGATAAAATGGCTAAACCTTCATTGAACACACAAGTTAATGGATATGTAAATTCTTCCACTGGGGGCAGCTTGTTGATGGTGGGCCACCCCTGAGTGTTACGTAATAGATGCACCCCTGCCTGTACCCTTTGCCGTTCCCTGCCCCCCATCGTCCTCTTTCTCCCACATCACCCCCAGCTGCTGCCATTATGAGGGCTGTCCATTACCATGCCAACTCACAAACAAGAGTAGCGTAGCATAATAAAGAGCCAGAGAGCTGTGAAAGGCCTTTTTTTTTTTGGCCACTCTCTCCCATGCCTCTCAGCTGGCTACCCTGTGTTTTCAGGGTGAATTAGCATGGCAACAACTCACTCCTGCTGTCCTCCCCACTCCTCGGCCGAGCGTCAAGTTATGAGAGGAGCCAAGAAGAGAGGAGGAGGAGGAGGAGGCCTGGGTAGCCATACCAGAGGGGAGTGTTGGTGTTGGTGGATATGTCACTTCCTACTCTCCTCTGCTCTTTGAGAGACACACACACACACACACACACACACAAGATCAGGCCCGAGAACGTCACTCCCTCCAGGCAAAAGCTGCCTTCACTGAAGCAGCACACTCACTTTGCCTGACGTGACAGCACTGCGGATGCGTCCCTCGCCTCCGGTTGTGTAACAGTGTCTGTCAGCCACATGTTTGAAAGGTTACACAGTGGCACATGTGTGTGTGTGTGGGCTGGCACCGAGTTTATTTATTTCCACCAATTCACACGTGGCAGAGCCTCCCTGACCAGAGAGTGACCAGAGGGGGGAGAAGTCCCAGACATGATATGTGCTCCAGTGTCTGACCCCTTCTTCTCTCTGATGTAATCCATTACAGGTCTCTTCGGTGACCTTGCTCCTTGACTACATCAAATCCATCGCAACAGCTGATCTGCTTATCTCTACCAGACCTGAGAGTATAAACTGCTTACTCTCCACTGCTGCGGCTTTGTGTCAGTGACAGGTTTAGCGCTGTGGAAAAAACAGTGACTTTTATATCATATTCTTTGGATCGCGGTGGATGGAGTGAACTTTCACATATTTGAAGTTGACAGAGGTCAGCTGACAAAATGGTCACAACCTGGAGAGGTACTGTATGACGTCGCAACACGGTTGATCTGCTGTCACTGACTCACGTCACACGGGCTTGTGTTTTCACCTCCGTCTGTTTTGAGCAAAATAACTCGAGAACTAAACGATGAATTTAGATCAAATTTTCCGGGGAAGTAGGTTATGGTCCAAGGAAGAGCTTACCAATGTTTCCCAAAATGTCCTATATAGAGATCGACTTTTAAAGATGGAAAACAACCTTGACCCAAATAGCAAAATATCAACTGTGACAAGAGCAATCGTGTGGCGACTAACTCTGTAACACCTCATTTCATTTTTAATTAATACATTCCGCAAAAGGGTCGGGAAAATTCAGCAAATATGTTTGGGGACCCTAAAAAATCTCCTGTGACCCATCTGTGGTTCCTGAACCAGTCTTTGGAAATCACTGCATTATACCACATACAAGGCTTCTAATTTCTCTTATTAAATTGTGTTTGTTTTTGATTATAAAGGAGCAGTAGCTTGTTACACGAGGGGGAATTGGTTAGCACTGTTGCCTCACAGCAAGAAGGTCACAAGTTTGAATCTCGGTTTGACTGAGGGACTTTCTTTGTGGAGTTTGTCTCTCATTGTTTTGGGTTTTCTCAAGGTTTTCATCCCACAGTCCAAAAACATGCAAAGGTTAATTGGACATTTAAATAGACTAAAGGTGTGAATGTGAGAGTGAACGGATGAAGAGGATGAGACGGTAGACGATGAACGAGTGAGGGGCAGAAGCTGTCATAATGGGGGAAAAAGGCTCTGGGAATCCAAATAGACCGACATGATTATTGCAGTGTGATAACGACTATAAAGAGAATCATAGAAGGGTCATAAAACGTAATTGCACAATACAAATCTCCAGACCATTAGCTCATTACCCGACAGACACTTTTTAGGTTCTGTGATGTGATGAGAGACACTGGAACAACAAAAACACGGACAAAGCTGACAAAAACACAACAAAAACTGATAGTAATCATTTATCATTATTATTATTATTATTACTTTATTTATTGTGTGTTGCAGAGCAGTCTGAAACTCACTAACACAACTATCGATCACATAGACAAATAAATACAAATCTAAAGAGAAGGAAAACAGAAACCGGGGACAGGATCTCGATGACTAAATTCTAAAAGTAGTGAAATTATAAATGCCATCGCGTTATTGTTGAGTAGATGAGTAAGAAGATTGCTACACTTGGGAGTTTGTTCTCCGAGCAGACGACACACAGAGACGCCCTGATGGAAGCAGAGTCAATTCATCTGCCAGTGTGAGCTCAGACAGGTTTACAGCGCTCGACGTCGTCTGCTTAATAATCTCACAGGCAGAGCTCAGATCCCTTTGTTTAACCCACATCTTGAGGATGATGTTCAGACTGTGTCTATATTTCAGTGATAAACTTTAAAAAAAAAAAAACAGTAAATAAAGGAGAGGGTTAAAAGGTTGGATGAAAATGACAAAGACTGACAGGGCTAACTGAAAAACAACTCCACATACGGAGCAGATGAATCATCTGCTGGTCATGTTTTACAATCAAATCTTTGTAAAGATTCCCCCGTCTTTACGAGTAGAAATTGACTTGAGGAAGGCATCTTCCTTTCATTGTATCCTGTGGTGTATTGTCTGTATCACACCGCAGTGCCACTGAGGACTCTGCTGTTTTGGGACTATGTTTCCTCTTTGAATCTGTGGCTCAGCTGCCAGATTTACCAAGCACTGAATGAGTATATATATTACAGACAGACTACACCAGAGAAAAGAGAGAAAGAGAGAGAGACCCAATCCTGTTTCTATGGCAACAGCGAACAGAGGCACGTCTTGTCATCATTGCGGGGGCGTGTTGAACAAATTTCTCCTTGAAATTTTGCCGGTTCAAAAATTACACTCACGGTTCATTTCAGCTGTTGTGGCCCACAAGCAGAGGCATCCGTTCCCTTCAGGGAGAAAACTCCCCCGGGGACAAAGACGCCTTATTAACTCCCTCCCTCCCTCTGTTCATATAGGACACGTTCGACCATTTGCTTTCTCCACTTCATCCCCTCATTCAGCTTGAGATCCTTGTTCGATCCTTTGGCAGCTGAATAGGGGGTTTGTTGGTTTTCAAAGGAACGGCCTGCTTCCTGCCCTCTGAAGAGAAAGGGGAATGTGCTGAGTGCACTTGCAGGCGCTCGGGCACATGGACGTAGTCGCTGTCATCCCCAGTGACACGAGGGCGGAGACGGGATGAAGAGAGCTGATCCCATCTCTCTGACAAGCTCATAAATGTGCACATGTTTGGGTTTTTTTTAATGTTGGCCTATTTTATAATTCATATTTAATCTTTTACAGAGAGTGGCTACAAAATATTATTATTATGTTTACCAGTCATTTGGAAACTGCTGATTCCACTCATAGGTTAATAATTAAAACAAGCTCTCTGCTTTTTCTTCTTCTTAAGCGTGACTATTTTCTAATTTTATTTGCTCTATATAACAAATGAATCATTAAAACTAAATCATTTTTGGTTTATGGACAAAACAGAAACACATCAGGTGTTTGTCAACATGTTTTAACATTTTCTGGCATCGTATGGACCAAATAACTAAAAGTCATTATTACTCTCTAAACTACTACATGTAGATTCCTCTCTGCTACAATAATGTTCAAATATCCCCTTATGGGATGTCATTTTATATCCACACCAACATTGCTCTAGTAAAACAAGATGAATGCAAACAGGCTGGAAACAGAGAGAAGCACCCGTTAACAGTTTCAGAAGTGAATTCCACTGCCCAGTTTTTCAGCAGTTGGACGGGCTAAAAGGTTCTTGACCCCACCCGCCTCTGCACTGCCAGTGTTTACACACAAACACTCCCTCAGGCAGCTCTGATAGTATTGCCTGACAGAGCTTGTTCTCACAGTTGTACTTGACCACAGAGAGGCAGAATAATAACATCCACAAGAACAAGTTCCACACTGCAGCTTTGAAATTAGCCTTACTCAAAATCACTTTGCATGAAACTGGTGTATATTTTAGCATGTTGTATATCACATGGCCACATGGCAGAGAAGTGTGCACTTTGTTCTCTAAATCCTGCACTTTTATCTTTTCACCTTAATGTTTTGTTCTCTTCAGTTAGACAGGTCTCAAGATGTTTCGCTATATGACTGTAATTTGTAATTTAGTGATTATCACAGACTTGTTGTATTGTGATATTATTGGTATCGCTTCACATCGTATCGTATTGTATTGTTTTGCATCGTATCGTATCATATCGTATCGCATCATGAGGTATCCTGTGATTTTCATCTCTATGTGGCCTTGCGATGGACTGGCGACTCGTCCAGGCTGTACGCCGCCTTTCAGCAGGGATTGTCTTCAGCGCCCCCACCCCACCCCCGCGACCCTCATCTGGAGGATAAAGTGGTAGACGATGGGTGAGAGAGCATGTATCGCGTGTCCCGGTCTGGATGAAGTGGCGCTAGTCAAATTGATGAAATATCGACATTACACACAGTTAGGCGTCCCAATCCTGTCAATGCAGCCAACTTGGAAAGCTTCCCCAAAGAGTCCATTACTGTGGCTGCGGTACGTTTTAGGTAATTGAGACCGAATCGATCCCCGGTATCAGCCATCCAGCCTTGCCCAGTCCTCTGAGGCCTGACGTGGGTACAATAGCAGCTCTCATACGGAGACAAACAGTCCAGCAGAAACAGGTTAGAGCCAAGATAAGGACCAACACAGGAAATGACCTAAAGCACTATTTGTGTCTCAGTGGAAAAAGTAGAAGAGTTCTGGGAGTGGTCCAGATGACGGCAGTGTGTAAACACTCCGATGAGAGCGAGAGAAATCACATTGTTGTTATACACAGTGCTCTGATGCAGCCCAGCAGCAGAGACGTGTATCTGTTGCTACTACTGTACATAACCTTGCTCTTGTTGAAACAGCATACGATGCCATATGTCTGCACCATATGGTTCCATAGAATCAATGCAGGCCTCTGCAGTCATTCACACTTTGGGCCAAACAAACCTATTTTAGGTCGTATTGGCTTTTCTTTCTGGTTATGATAATCCTCTAATTATATACAGTGATTTAGGGCAACACGGTAATTATGTTCCCTCAAAGTCTGTGACTGACAACATGACTTTTAGGGTCAACCATCAGAGGGCACACATGTAAACACAAAACAAAGGTGCAGGGAAACAGGAAGTCTTATTGCCAATTTCCAGTTTTTGTATTCTTTTTATCTATAAAAAAAATCTTCTAAAGGTTTCCTGTAGAATAAGTTATAATTTTGAGTGACACACATGTATTTATCTGTTCTAAACATGCCTTAAAGGGATATTTTAGTGCTCTTATCAATGTGGGAGTGGACAATTATGCTTCCTTGAAGGAATATTTTTTTATTATTATTACTATAAGGATTGGGCAGATGAATGATGTCATTGTTTATCAGTGATGCACGTCACAATGTCAGGGTTCCATTGTGTTAATCCTGCTTTCGAAAGTGGCCTTAAAAGAAAGTTACGGTATTTACCTTTGCTTTTTCTTTTATATACAGTATATATATGTTTCTGAACATTTTACATATTACTTGGTTCTGTGAGGCTTGACAATGTCAAACCAAGGACATATGTTTAAAACTTTTCATCAACTTTACCGGTGATGGTTTTCTCAGTCTCTGTCAAAATAACACAACACTAAAAATACACAAACACACACTGATAGAATATTCTAGAAACAATATTCTGGTGATGACAACTCACCCTGATGAAGATGAGAGCACTGGAGTCGCCCACTTTGTATTTCCCCTCTGACACCTTGACCATAGGAAACTGAGCCGGACAGGAGCAGTGGCCCAGAATCTCACGGACCTGAAGAAAAGAAAACAAGACATGTTATCAGTCAGAGCTCACAAATATGATGACACACACACACATATACACACAGAGAGAAAGGTTCCATTCATTTGAACAGCAGAAACAAAGCATTAACCATAACCAGTTAATGAAATGAGGTTCTGCCTTATTAGAACCAGGCTTTGGTCTCCGTGAGGACTACTGGTCCTGTGTTTATGCCAGAATAGGTCCTAAAGAGATAACAAATACAAGCATACACACATACACAGTACTATGCAATAACCTGAGGCCACAATAAGGTTTGCTATAGAATACTATAATGACTATAATTATAAGTATAATTGCTTAGTTATAATTGCTGCAGTTTTAAAATAGGTCTAATAGGTCAAGTATTTAGTGTGACCTACACTTCCACTTGAACAATAACACAACGCTGAGTGGAGTGGAGTGGAACCATAATAACTGTTAAAGGTAAAACCTGTGTTTGTCCGACTATTTCATGTCTATGAAGCCAGGTTTGTTCAAGATTCAATCCAAACGCCCAGAATTTGCCATAAAAACAAAAAGAACAACAAAGCTGGTGAAGCCCTGAGACTTTGGCACAGTGCCGTATTATCCATCCCTTCCCGTTCCTGAGGTCATTGACCTCACTTTGAATCATGTTTAGACACATACATGTGTGACAGTGACCAAAGAGCTGCTGGTTGTGTGTCAACGAAACAGTGACTCTGTTGTTAATTTGTGCGAGAAATGAGCCGTCACGGCTGCCTGCTATATGAGGGTGTTTCAGTGTGTGTGTGTGTGTGCGTCATCTTCCTGTCAAACGCTCATACTATTCCATGCACCTTCATGCCCCGCCCCACTCTCTCTCTCTCTCTCCCTCTCTCTCTGTGACCACATTAAACTCCCTGCCTCGTCCCATCTCTCCAGAACATTTTGGTCATTGAAGTCACCGCAAACTGCCACAAAAGCACAAAAATAAATGTGCGGACGTGCTAATGAATACTCTGGCTGTTACATGACAGTGTTTGTGCCTGTGACATCACAAAGGAAGGAGAGAGATAGAGATAGAGAGAGAGAGAGAGAGAGAGGGAGAGAGAGAGAGCTCAGAAACCAGACTGGTGGTAGTGGTTATGATGTCAGCAGGCAGCCAGCTGGGTTTTGAATCGAGAGCTGGTGCCCTTGCTTGTGGTCAGGGCGGTGCTTATTAGTCAACTATAAGTCAGACAACTGCAGGGTGGAGCGAGGCCCGCCTGTGTTGCTCAGGCCCGGGTTCTCTCAGTCAGGCCTGGACCCACTTCTGATGTTTGTCTTGGCCTCTCTCTGCGAGACAAAGGCTTGCGCGTACTTGTCGGGCAGGAGCGAGCGAAAGTCGAGCGGCGGAGTGACAGAAGAGGGAGAGAACAGTATTTGTGTTCACAGGGAAGCTGATGTTACAGCAACACAAGTCCGGCTCCTTCCACAGACTGTGTATAAACATGGACGGAGTCTCATGGCGGCAAACAGCGCAGTCACACAAAATCTAATTTGACACAGTTGAAATCACATGCTATAGTGAGTGAGCCCATTAACTCCTCAGGAAAATGATGATTATTATTGTTATAAAATAATTGAAACCTTCATTCAAACTGAGTTATTTTCGACTTGTGTCCTTATTCCCGGACTTTACTTTTTAAACCAGAAGACGACTTCTATTTGATATTCCGTCTATTGCTCCCTCACCATGGCTTTTTTAAAGCTTCTCATTTATTTGTTTCTCAGCCAAAGACCCTCAATGAGGTAGAAACTATTCCAGGAACTGTCTGATAAATTGCCTCACTGGAAAGTAATCTATCAACTTGCCCCCCGGGGGTCTATGCTGCCTCTCACTCCAACGTCAGATGGGATTGACTCCAGCTCCCACCTGCCCCTCAAAGGATAAGTGTTGGAGAATGAATAAATTAGTGTTGTCAAATAATTGATATTCAGTAATACTACATATTTGGTTTCAGATAAAATACTCATTTGCAACAGTACGGACACAAACGGTGTCAAGATAACATAACTGAACACTTAACGTCCTAAAATCACACATTGAAACTGAGAAACGTTGACCAGCAACAAGACTTACCAAACATATCATGTGATTACCTGAACAATTGCGTGGTCACTGGTGCTCTTGTTCTTTTACTTGCACTATTCATTTAAAATAAAAAAAATGTTTTTGTTATCCCTCCCCCTGTGGTGTTAAAAATGGTATTTCCCTGGATATCAAGTTTCCCAACACGTATAATCATCATAACAGATAAATGTGTAACCTTTTCATGGCTGCCCTGGCATGAACCGAGTGAACCACTGCTTTTAAGCACCTTTCATACAGCTGAATCCAAGGCTCAGGAGGTACAGCTTTGCTTGTGATGTTCTCTGTTTGTGTGTGTGTGCTTGGCCCACAACACCTTCATTAAAGTGGATTGGGAAGATTAAGGAGGCACCTTGTTATTTTCTCTAAATAGCAGCCGTCTTTCTCTCACCGTGCAAATTAAAGGGGAAGGAAACCCCACCTGCATCTCACCTGTTCCCCCTCTCACCTACATCTGTCCAGCCTTCTTTCTTTTCTCTCTCTCTCTCTCTTTTGTTGCACTTATTTTTAGCTCGGTGCATGAAGTGACCAGACCTATATTTGTCTCTCTTTTTTTTTGTCTTTGTTTTGCTTACATTTCTACATCTGCTTGCCCTCTTTTTCTCTCTCTCTACTCTGTCACTCCGCCTGTCGTTCTGTCAGTAGGTGGACTAGCCCTGTTTGGAAAAACCCCAGCCTGTGAGTTAATGGAAAGATTGCTATGGCAACAGACACACATATACACACACACACACACACACACACACAGAGCCTTCCCCTTTTAACTGTACAGTTTGCCTTCTTTTTTTTCAGGCTATAAAGAAGCCTTTCTCTCGTTTGGGAGCCGTTCAGCTGAGCTCATAGTTTTTCCTCCGGAGGGAAGGGGCAGCTCTCGCACACCGAGCTGCGTATGAAACACGGATCGGGATACAAAGTCACACCAGGAGCTGTTTTAATAACAGCTTAATCAATAGCAGCCCTGGCATTTGGACGTATTTACTCGGCGAAGCCCTGCACATGAAATGTGTGCACTTCCCATGTCTTCACTGTGGACACACACACACACACACACACTGCAGGGAGAGAGAGACAGAGACAAGGTCACGCAGGAAACATGCGGAAGTGGAGCCAGAACGGTGAGAGGGGGGAAAAAAAAAAATGTAGGATGAATTATGGATGCATGCAGGTCACATGAGAGACACTCTGAGCCGGAGCTGCAGATGTTTGAGAAGGAAAGGAGAGGAAGAGACACAGTGACTGAGTGTTGCCCCGACACTGGGGATCTGCTGGCTCTATCTGAAGACAGGAATGCAGAGATGCTTGTGCAAGAGCACAAAGAGAAACACTTTCAGCTTCAATGGGATGTTGAGAACATTAAAAGCCCCACTGCTCAGATCACGTCATGTGCTCCGTGTGAGTCAACAGTCTCTTCCATTCTTTCGCTTCCTGACCTACAGACATCTTAAAGGACATTCGTAGAAGAGATCGGGCAAAACCACAGGGCCGAGCAAACCCTGGGGATGAAGGGAGGAAATGGGAGTGGCAGAGATAAAGACTGTTTGGCTGTGATTCCCCCATTTTCTGCACATGTGCTCTAAGTCACTGTGCGACACCGTGTGCTGTAGATTAATGTCGTTGTATCGCATATCGATATGCAAAATGGGATGCAGTTCTGGTTTCAGTTTCCTGGTTTTGTGATACAGGTTTTTCAGACAGTGAGTCTTCATAAATAAACAGACTGTGTCAGTGCACGGCGACAGTTTGCTCCCGTGCTTTAATCAAACATGGGTGTGTTGGTCTCATGTGACTTTTTCCCTTTTTTATGATTCCTGTGCAAAGAGTTGTTGCAAAAAAAAGAAAAGAAAGAAAACTCGACAATAAAAACTGATCATTACAACAAGTCGCTCCACGGGAATTTACACAGGAATGTTTCCAGTTCCTGTGAGATGACTGCTGATGACGGAAGATGATTTACTCTTACAGCAGAGATTATACAGACGTTCAAACATAAGGCTTTGGTTACGTGACAGAGGATCTTCTGTCACGATTGGCAACTTCCCAAGATGAAACAACCTCACCATCAGATATACACACACACACACAGAGGAACGTGGAAAGTAGGCCACAGGGGGCGCTTGTTATGCAGAATGGAGAGTTTTGGAAGTTGAGGGGTTACTGCGCTCCACCACCCACAAGTTAGCATTCCTACAGCTTGTGAAGTCACACTGAAAACAGCTTCCTATCAGAGACTGTCCCTCCTGCATAAACATGAAACAAGCGCCTCTCTTTAAACAACCTGAGGGGTGAAATGAATAACTGAATTCTTTTTTTTTTTTAGACCTGCGGCCTGAGGGGATGAACTGTGGGGAGATATGAAAATGGCTGTTAGCAGCTGGTCAGACAGGCCAGAGTTGACGAAAGAACACGAGAAATGTGAAAGACAGATACATTGGCGCGGTGATCTCAGCTGACTATTTCTGAGGAGGCAGCACTGACTGTTTATATTGACATATAAAAAAGGGAGTTGTCTTTAGTGTGTCGACTCGTGAGCTTTACAAGTGCTAGTACCAGCGGCGGCAGGTTCAGTTATGTATATAGTCTACTGTATATTCTGCTATTCTGTGCTGTCACATAGAGATGAATTGAAACTGAGCTTCTATTGGTTTTAATGCGCCGTTCATTAAATAGTGATCCGTGATAAACAGCAGATTCTGAACCAACTAGTCATATACTGTGGTTGATCGAGTTCTAGCAACATTTTATTACCATTTACCATTATTTTAGACATTTTTTGACATTTTAGAGGAACCATGGGTCACACAGATGGTGTAGTGGTTAGCACTCTTGCCTTTGCACCAAGAAGAGGTTCGTGACCCAAGTTTGCATGTTTTCCGTGTGTGTTGGTATTCTCTGGGTTTTCCGATTTCCTCCCACAGTCTAAAAACATGCAGATTTGGGGATTAGGCAAATTGACCGTGAGTGTGAGAGTGTCCACGGTCTACCCCGCCTTTCACTCTATGTCAGCTGGGATTGGCACCCGCGACCCTCACGTGGAAGCGGTAGAAAACGGATGGATGGCGTCTGGTTAGTACATGTATTTTAAACTGAGCTCATTTTTGTTTGTTTCTGGTCTCTATATCTAGCTCGAATAAGCAGCTGAAAAAGACGATAATACACACAATTCAATGATGATTTTGATAATCGTACGCCGTCTGAGCGTTCATGTTGTATGATCGATCAGGGTGAAAAATGTAATCGTACGTTGGCAGCCGCAATCAGCCGCTTTAAGAAAAGCCCTTCTCCAAAAATCAATAGCAGTCTTTGGCCACATGACAAATGGTCCATCAGGGGCTGGGAGGATGCACGAATCGAACGCACGTCAAGTGCTGAAAGGTGAATAATCCCATCTATCATCTGTTTTAAAGAGCAACTTTATCAATCAAGTGCAAGGAGTTAAATATCAGGGCCAGTGTCTTCCTCGTTTATGGCATTAAGGCTCGACAACCCTCTGCACTCTCCTACAGACAGGCAAGGTTAGAGGAATCTATGTGTGCCTCTGAGGACTCTCTGTCATTCTGACTCTGCACTAAAAAGCCAGACTGACAGATGCAAGCAAATCACCAGACCCGGCAAACACACACAGATGCCTGCTCAGATATAAACCAAATTAAAACGATAGCAGTGCAAAGACGCGCTAACAGCACGGAAAACACAACAATAAAGACATTAAGCGGACGTTATGCAAAAGCGCGGAGTCAGCTGTTTTCACGAGGAAAACAGCAGAGTGTGGACTAAAGCTTGAAAAATAACCTGTAAAAAATAATAAATCCATACAATTAGGAGTGCATGTGACACTAGAGAGAGAGAGAGGGAGAAAAACGCTGAAGAATGCCACGCTCTCTCAGCAAAGCGTGTAAGTGTGACCCAGTGCAAACCATAATGACCTACTTTTCCCTTTCCCCCCCTCTCTCCACCGCCGCTCTGCCTCCCAGAGCAACATCCACTGCAGTCAGGTTTATCAGAGTGTACAGTAAAGTCACTCTAGGCACACGATACGTCCTCTGTTACCCCTTTTCTATTTCCTGAATGCATGAAGTGGACCATAAGCTAGTGATGAGTAGCCGCACGGACAAAAAGGCACACATTTGTCACCCTTCCACTCTGCTGTGCTGGTGATTCCACACAGAGATTGAGACGTCAGCCTCTAATTACCTCGATGCCAGCAGTGGCAGTCTATTCATTTCCTCTCTTCAATGCCACAAACAAGACATATTGTTCTGCTCTTCGCTTTTATCATCTCCAGTGGAGACATAAGAGTGGGGGGGGGGGGATGGGAGAAAGAGGGGCCTGCACATACATGAACTAAACAACAAGGGCTGAATGTCGAAGCCTGCGGTGAGAAGAGACGTGAACCAGTTTATATGAGTGAGCAGGAAGAAGGAAAGATGGCGATTGAAGGAAGTCATCAGAGGCTGTGGAGCTCTTATCATTGTCATCAGCTCTATGGGCGGATTATTGTGCTCTGTATGGATTCCTATGCATCGAGATCCTCACAGAGACCAAAACTGGGTCCTAATGAAGCATCATTTCTGAGGAAGTGGTTTAGCTTAGGGGAATTTGAATTGTGGTTAGGTTAGGGTTAGGATTAACTGGTTCAGGTTATGGATACGGCTTTGTTTAGGCTGTCTGTCTGACTGAATGGAAGTCAATGCAGTGTCCTTTTTTTGTAAGAAAGTCTCTCTGTTTATAAATTTTGGAGTTCAAATTATAATTAATTATTATTAATTAATAAATTTAATAAAAATAAAAATTTACAGTACACTTAAATCATTAAAGGGCAAAAATGCCCACTTCCAAAAACTGTAATAAAAACATTACAGATTCATATTTTTTTCAATATTGTGGCTATATAACTAAGACTGATTTTAAAAAAGAAACTCTCCCATTAACCCAACATTTGAAATACGGAATACATTTTTGCATTCATCTATTTTTGTAAATAACAAGTGACATTAGGTAATAAAACTGGAATTTAATGGGTTAAAATCCTCAAAATGATTAAAAAAATTATTGACCTTTTCATCCATTTCAATTTAAGAGGGTAGTAAATTAAAGTGAAACCTGAAAGTTAAGAGAATAGCTGCGCAAACCTGTGTGTGTGTGTGTGTGTGAGTTTTCCTAAGGCCAAAGTGTTAGACCTAGGAAATAAAGAAAAAAGTTATTTGTGTAGGTAAATAATCGTGGTCCTTCACCTGAGGCTCAATGCAGCATATTACAGAATATTATAATGTCTCACTAAAAGAAAATCCTCTAAGGGACAGGATCAACTTTATGTTTACATGGATTACAGAGTGACGTGAACCATCAGCTGTCCTGAGAAAACAAGACTCCAGGAAAAGGGAAAAGGGAACTTTGAGATTGAGTCAAACTCCAATGAAGGATATGAGACGCCAGCCACTTCCTTAAGTTTAGGGTGGAAAGCCGGCCCACTGTGGGGATGAGTAAGAACATATGTACACAGTGGGGGTGAGTATTTTTCATAAGGGTGTGTGATAAACCTGAGCCAATAGCACGAGATTTAATTAAAGATTAACATCCTATTGTAAACGGCAGGTAGTATACATGACACATCATGACAAGATGAGTGAGTCACTAACCTTACATGACTACAAGCTAAGTAGTCAAGTAAGGAATAATAATAATAATAATATTCATTATTGTGCAATTAACCTCAGCATAGTGCAGTTTCCCCAGTAACAAATAAACAAAGCTGAGAGACAACAATAGGGACAGAGAAAAGCCAGATATTCTAAGAGGAAGTTGTACTGTGAGTGATCATTGAATCCCACTGGCCTTTCTGTGTGGAGTGTGTGTGGAGTTGTCTCTCTGTGAACTCCCACTTTCTCCCACAGTCCAAAGACATGCAGAATGGGGCTGTCGGCAAAGAACAATAACCATGGTGCTGCCTCGGGGGGGAAAAAGGTGCACTCGTACACACACAGTGACTCCAGACAACTACCAGCATGTGTGCACTGCACCTGAGTGACAGACAATATACATTTAATATGACTTTCCCTATACCAGAACCACTGGTGACGTGTCCAGGGTGTACCCCGCCTTCAAGACCTGTGTCAGCTGGGAAGTTGCTTGCTTCGGGGAAACCATGTCAGGTTTGTATTCAAGGCCAAGACGCCAACTATAGGCCATCGACAGTGCTGTCCTGAGCTCTCTTCCAAAAAGGATCAACAAGCAAACACTTAACAACAATCCACCTGAAACTGGGAGGGATGAACGATCTGCATTGTTCCACTTAATGACTCTCTAGACCAGTGTCAGCCTCAGAGGTTAAATACCTGGTTCTCAATACTAGTTAGTCAGAACTGAAGAAGCCTCAGTTGGATCTTCAACTGAAGCAGATCCTGAAGCAGATTACGACTATAGTTTGAAAGATGCTGGCTAGAATCTCTTCTTGTCTTCTGATTGGCTGTAAAATACGTGGTGATCATGCGAACACTCATTAAAAACGTGGATTTCAGCATAAACATCTTTAAAATAAAGTGTAATTACAATGTATTTTATCATTTTACCGTACATTTACTATAAGGCGAGTCAAGAACATCCCTGTGTGAGTGAATTGATCACATATAATCAGTTGTAATGTTGCTGGGTGCAAATGTGCATGCAGATCATGAACAGGTCGATGAATAATACATGAAATTCAAGTGCCGTTCATCTCTCGCATGTTCACAGAATAAATAAGTGCCGATGAATCTACTGTATGTAGACGGGGAATCTTTTGGACAACAGAGCTGAAGACAAGACGTGTTACTTATGTACAACTAGTAGGAAACACTTGGTTTGTTGACATATTAGGAAAAGCCCAAATTATTGTTTTTTAATCACACTAAAAGCGTCATTTTAAACTGTATACAGTATTAGTATGTTAGTATGATAGTGTTTGTATACTGGGATGAGAACAGTCAGTCAATTAAATAGCTGTAACTATAGATCGACTTAACTGTGCATGGAAATGTACCGACTGTAATACACCCTTGATAATACTGTGCTATTTTAATGCTGTGGCTTGTTTTCACAGTGGGTTTTTTCTAAGTTTGAAGAGCCCGGTGTGGCTGATGTGTGCTGTTCTGCACAGTGAACATGTTTCTTCACTGGATAAATGATGACAGACAAACACCAGGTCTCTGAATCAGTGAGAATCTGCCACTGACCAACACGACGGATACTGTGTGCACACAGTGTCTGTGTATGTTTGCTGAGGGATGTGTTAGAGCGACGGTCAGAGAAGACGGATATATAGATATACGATCTGTGGCTTTCAAACTTTCTCCCCTGAGAAGCACTCAACTGGTATAATCCAGCACACAGTCTGGATTAGGGCTGCAACGATTCATAGATTATGAATCGTGAAGTCATTTTAATAATCGATTCATCGCTTTGAATATTTGTCAACTTCTTAAATGTGAGTATTTTCAGGTTGTTTTTTTTTGCTCCATGTAACAAAGAAATGATCATATCATCATTTCCAGGTGACATTTCCACTTTACAGAGCAAACAATTACTTGATTAATCGATTTTAACGTACTTAAAACAAGTTTTTAAGGTTTTTCAGCTTCTTTAATGTGAATACTTTCCATTTCTTTTACTCCTTATAACACTGATCAACATTTTTTTGACATTTTATGGACCAAACACGTACTTGGTTTGAATATTTTTTTTATAATTAAAACAGGTTTTTCAGATTTTTCAGCTACTTAAATGTGAATATTTTCAGGTTTTTTTTTACTCCATATAACACTGATCTACATTGTCAATATTATTTGACATTTTTACAGACCAAACAATTGCTTGATTAATCCGGTTTTATGTTTGTTTGTTTTTAATTAAAACCAAGTTTTTTTTTTAATGATTTTTCAGCTTGTTAAATGTGAATATTTGATATATACTGTATCTGATCTACATTTTCTGACATTTTAAGAACCAAACGATTACTGGATTAATCTGAAAAATGATTGACGGATTAATCGATTATAAAAATAATTGTTAGTTGCAGCCCTGACCTTCTACACATTGTCTTCTTTGTGTCTGCAGAGGTCACAGAAGAAGCTCCTGACCCTGCTGCCTGACCAGTTTCAAACACTGACATCGTTCTCCTCATAAAAAAAAAAAAAAAAACTAACTTCTGCCCCGAGCACGTGTTCTGCAGGTCAGTCTGACAGACTTGACTTGACTAACAAGATCTTTGCATTGAGCTAATGTCAGGCAGGGCCTGGGCAAAGGTCAAAGGTCAACCTTTTCAGTGGCAAAAATGACAAGAGGGGACATGTATGAGGCAGCGAGCCGAGGACGACCGCAAGTATTTGAATGTTCCTGACGCAGAATATGACCTTTGACTTTTCAGACTCACAACAGGAATTCCTCCGTCAGTTACTCACTGACTGACCCTGACAGGTAAGTGGACATTTTACAGCACAGTTGAAAACAACGTGATGCAAAGTTCATGCATGTGCATGTGCATGTGCACACCCACACCCACGGGGTATCTGCTGCCTCTCCTTATAGCACCTACATGAACATTCCACAGACGGTGCCTTACTTTTGACACAGTTTAAGTGTGGGAGTGGTTGGTTTTCTTTAAGCACCAAAAACAACAAACAAAAAAAAAACCTACAGATAATTTCTTCATCTGGGGCTGAGAAGCCTGGAGATGATAGAATAGAATATCTGCAGTGTTTGATGAAGAAAAAGACTGAGCTGTGATACAATGACGCTGGTGTAGGATGTGAATCATGATGAGGTTATGGGAAAATAGTGAGTGTTTTTATTGCATCAGCTGCAGCTACAGATATGCAGTGGTCTGCAGCTTTGAAATCTTTTCTCTGGCAACTCACCAACTCATCCAAATTTCGCATGTCACACAAAACCCTCTTCTGCGGCCAGATGAAGGGCTCTGGCTCAGGTTCGTCTTCATCCTCCACACTCTGACTGCTCTCCTTCCGACTGAAACACCTGCTCGGTGAGGACACGCTCTGCTCGGACTTGTCCCCTGCCTCGCTCCGCAGACTCTCCTGGTCCCGGATCTCCTCCTCTATCTCCTCCTCCAGCTGGATCAACATGGGGGCCAACATGCCAAACTTGGAGCCGCGCCGCGCCACCTCCAGGAGGCACAGGACAAAATTCTTCTCGTTGCATTTCTCCACCAAGTCGTTGGTCTCGAACATGAGGACGTCCTTGATCCACAGCTCCTGTCTGCACCAGCTGATGAAGTTTGACACGTTATCCCGCGCCAGGAACGAGCCGGGCACGGCGTTGCGCGCCTGGAAGACAACATCTTTGGATGGCACCTTCATGGAGCGCGCAGCCTCCGGATACTCCAGCTGGAAGTCCTGCGCGGCGCGGTTCACGTTGTTGGCGTGTCGACAGAGAGCGCAGCCGCTCTCCAGCGCTTCCATGAAGGTGTCCGCACCGATGTCGAGGTCGTAGAGTGTGTTCAGCCATTCCGCCAGGTCCTCCTTCATGGCATACAGGTACTCCTCACTAGATTTGAAGGGCCGTATGCTCTTGGAGGCGGCGGACTGGATGTTGCTCTGATCAGCCATATTGTCAGATTATGTATCGATAAAGTCTACTTGATGAATCCGGATTGTCTCATTGCGCAGCTGCGTGCCAAAGCCTCATCCGCAAAATGTAGCGAAACAACCTCGTTGACGCACCCATGTCGCTGTGCAATGTGCGGTTTCTTCTCGCAGCTCCGTGAAAGCAGCAGCAGCAGCAGCAGAAGCAGGCTTTGTGTTGTCACTCGCATTTCTGGATGCGGGCTGCTGCTGGCCCTGGCGCATGGATGCGTTTTCCGGACGTCTCTGCGAAACCAGTTTCCTTCGCCGCGCGCATTGTCCCGGGGCCCGGAGTGAGAATCAAGTGTGGGTGAAAACACACCCATGCGACGAACGTTCAATCCAGCCGCTGTCCGGCAGCTCCACTCACCCACACCCACAGAGAACCACGTGTCACCATGTCCGTGTGTCTGTCCGTGAGGCGGATCAGCTCCTCATCGGTGAAAAATCACGACCACACTGTTGCAGCACAAGCTCCAGATCATCTTCCCTGAGCAAATAGGCTCAGCCCATGTTGCGCCGCCTCTTGCGCTGAATATGTTTGACCTGCTGCAGCTTAAGAGCAGCAGCGCGACTCGGTGGCACATCCCATTACAGAGAGAGGGATGAACGCTGAGCGCAGGCACAGAGGAGCAGAACTTAACCCCATGTTCACCAGCTGGGTTCATGCATGGAAAAAAGTGTGGTCATCTAAACACGCCACTGTCTCCCAGTGGCGTGCACAGACATGTTAGGGGGGCAGGTGCTCGAGTGAATAGGGGGCACCCCTCCCATAATTATCAAATAACATTACAGTGTCACAAATAAGGATGGATTACACGCTCAGGGGCCCCTGAAGGTCTCTGCTCTACTATACCAACATCCTCACCACTACTGGGGCACCTAAGCCAAATAACACTGATTATCTTGTGTGTATATGGAGGGGCCCCTCTATCATATACCACAGATTATGTTATTTTAAGGGGCCCCTGAGCCAAATAACTGGCTATTATGTGATGTCTTGATGGGGCCCTTAGCTTTTCCAGTCTGTGCCCAGGGGCCCACTGACACACAATCCATCCCAGGTCACAACTTCTACTACACATTTATTAATGTCAATAACCATTTAAAAATGCAATAGACTGTTATTTGTTATATTAATTTTATAAATATAATACATTTTTATACATTTTCTTAAGGTAAATACATTTATGGAATTGTTTGAAATCAAGTGGCAACAGGTGGTCGATGGCGTCACCCCCAAGAAGCGGAAATGAAGACTTTAGATTTGCGATTTAGCCGCGGCCGTGTTGACGTTTCATAGACGTCACCTGAAACCACCAGCTGTTAATTACTCTGGTGTCAGTAACTCATCTGGGAAAATGTAAACTGACAATATACTCGGCAAAAAGATCAGTTCCAACATTGTGACATTGTGACATTTTACTTAAAAAAGTACATTCCATGCATCCTCCTAACACATTAAATAACACATTAACATTTTAATCTCAAATCTAAATTTAAGTGTGTTCAAATGTACACCTAATTAATTAAAGTCAAATTACAACTTACTGTATTTGCTACCAGTAATTAAGTATAAAGAAATATACTGTACTTTAGGTAATAAATGTATATATATAAAAGTGAATCAAGCACATTGTATTGTACTTTAGGTTCTCACTTTTTTTCTCAACTATGGAAATAAAAAAAAGATGATATTTCCCTCATTTATCTTGGAATAATTGATCAATAAAGTGTTCAGTTAGAAAGTAATATTTGAAATATTTCAGATAATAAAATGAAAATGTAAGCCTTATTACGCCATGAAGCTGATTTTAGGATTTGTGTTGCATTAATATGAAAAGTAACAAATGCTTTAATCCGTAAATGTGTAAGTACAACTGGAAATACTAATACTAAACAATCATCACTATTTTTTTATGATTCTTTCATGAAGGGTGAGCACATAAGCTGACACCATTGCTCACTGAGGAAGCATTTTCTGTAGCCTCTTTATACCAAACAGCCTGAGGTGATGAAGTCCTTAAAAAGACTGGATCTCGCCATCACGAGACAGGAATTTCCTAACACATGCACCCTCACCAGAATCTCATCAATGATTAAAACATGTGACGAAGAGCTTTGTCTAAAACTGGACAAATCAAGAGAGCCGATAAATCCACAGATAGTGAGTTAAACAGTGCGTGGACATCGTTATCCAGTCTTTGAAGAGTGCACAAGACAAAAATCAATTTAAGAGAAACAAAGAAAACATGATCTAATACCCTTCAGGTGTAACTCACATTTTCAAACCCCAAACAAGTTTCCTTTACATTTTGCCTTCAAAAACCTGAAAGTCTGGTCTTTTGCATCAATATTTGACCCATGTTTGGTAAAAAATGAGGGAGTATACCTTCTATCAGGAAGAGTCTGTGTTCACTGTGGTCATCTGGCTTTCTCATTCAGGTCTTTGAAGCTTGTAAGATAAGAAACAAAGGAGGAATGAGTTAATAACGTGTGATTATTTAACTGCCCTCTTACCCTTTGCACAATTTCGACACACATCTTCTATCATGCACATGTTTCACTGTTCTCTCTTGAATTGATTCTTGTCTTGTGCACTCTTTAAAGACTGGATAACGACGTCCACACACTGTTAAACTCACTATCATTACACAACACCCTACAACCAAAATCTAATCAATGGCTCAAAGTTTCAGCAGCTTTCTGATAATATGGATTTGCTTATACAGACTAATATGTGCGTGGATGTATCTGCAATGTCTACTTTGAAAAAATCTTTGCCACCCTCCCGGTCCCCCTCTGTTTGAATAATATTGGCTGGCCCGTGTTCTCTGCTGATGTGTGATTGTTTGAATTTAAGCAGAGCCCACACTGCAGTGAGGGAGGTCTTGTTTTCATTTAAAAAAAAAAAAAAAAAAAGAGGCATGTCTGTTTAAAAAAGAGAGAGAGAGAGGGAGAGAATGGAAGGGAGGGGGCAGGAGAGAGGGAGGGAGAGGGGTGGGTGTTTGTGTGATGAGATCATTTTCTGGGCTGGGATGAATCAGCTTTTCTGTCCGTAAGGAGAGTGAGAGAATTTAGGACTCCATTCGTCCACATGAGCAACTGGCAACGGCAAATGAGAAGCACTTCAATATTACAGCTGTGACTGTAACACACATTATATGCTGCCTATGTTAGAATAATGCGTCAGGGAATATGTGGATAAACTGTGGAGTACGGATTACGCAGGGATTTTTTTTAAGGCTCACCGACCAGTTTGCAGATTAAATGGCCTCTGAAATAACACACATGTAAAAACACAAAATGTGTATTATTACAGCTCAATGATTCAACTCAAGCAGCCGACTCAGTCGTTTTCAGGATATTTGCATATAGCTGGAGAATGGGTTTCACTAAACATAACCAAACACAAAAGGATCAAAGAGCTGTGGGACGTGTGTGTGGAGCCATATGTTACACAGATGTTAAAATCACAATAAGATCAACATCTGTAATTGATTCATATACTTGTTTGCCTTTTAAGGAAATATTGCCCATCTTAAGAGTAATGAGACCCAAGGCAGAACATGAGTAAAACAGCGATGAAAAAATATACGTTAAGGTATTTGTGAGATTTAAACAGTTCAGAGTTCACACCATATTTACAAGCAGGTCTTAGTATACCACGTCTTTCATTCTTATAATAGTGTATGGCTTAAATACGTCATGGCAGGCAGGTCACACTTGGAATTTAAGTTAAATGCAATGTGTGAAATGAATTGTCATTCTCACTACATCCTGGGCAGCAAAAGCAGCCAATACTGAAGCCAAAGCTTTAAAAAGGTCCATATCAAACTCAACTCTGCAGTGCTGTAGTATCTAGTTCAGTGAAAACTACACCACCTACTGGTAGGAAACTTAACTGCAGCACTGTTTTGATCAGAAGAGTCTAACATTATGGAACCTTTTAGATATGTAATTGACAAATTAAACTTCACAACAAATGTTCACCATGATCAAACCTATCTGCATCATGTCCATGTCATCTTCATCTGCAACTTAATATATAATAACTACACTTACAACCAAAGCTAATGCATCTGTTCTTGCCTTTACAATATACAGCACACAAAGACATCAAACTGGTAAAATTTTATTTCCCAAATTTGCCATCATACAATAGTACGTTAGGGGAAAAGGGGGAGGCAATTATGTATATAAATGAAAAATAAATGCACTTTACAATACAATGTCAAACCTAGACTGTATTTCTTAAAAAAAGAAAGAAAAGAAAAAGCGGCAACAAAACTAAAAACATGCACAATACAAGATGCAACAAAACATGGGTGAACTAAACTTAAAAATATAAATGGAAACACTTTTTTGAAACTGCACAGGATGTTTGACAACAGTCCAATAAACCTCGAAATATGGAATCATAAATTAAAAATCTGTCTTAAAAATCAAATTCCACAAGAGGAACTGTCATGTTGTTTTTCAGTAGGGTCGTTCTCTGCGCTCCTGGCGATGGTCCCTAAACAAGTACAAGAAAAGTAGTAAATGGCAGATCTGTGTATTTGCAGTTAAAAGTTCTGGTGACACCTGCCTATTTTTTTTTTTTTTTTTTTTAAATATAATCATTCTTGTAAGTCATTGTGGAATAACAAATTCTACCTCATTTCCATCTTTCCTCCTGGTGGGCCCATTCCTCTTCCACCTCTGCCACCCATTCGGTCCATGGGTGGTCCTCCACGGCCAGCTCCACGAAATCCACCCCTATCCATTCCCCCGCGTCCTCTGAATCCACCACGGTCGCCTCCCCAGCCTCCACGGAAACCTCCGGGACCACCTGGGCCTCCGACTCCGGCTGGACCCCCACGATCCATTCCTCTGCCTCCACGCATTCCCATTCCACCTCTGCCTCTGTCACCACCAGGGGGGAATGGAGGGCCACCGCCCAACCCTTCTGGTTTGGGAGCCTTGCACTGGTTACACTCCATTCTCCAGGCAAAGTTCTGGTTGCCACAGCCACTGGGAAATAAGGACCATTTCAATTAAAACCTCATCTTTGCATGAAAAAAGATCCAACACACCATTTGCCACAAAAGCGATACATACGGGTTTGGACACTCCCAGTCCCCAGCTCTTTGCTGCATGTTGCCTCCTGTGGGTCCACCTCTGCCCATACCACGTGGTCCACCTCGTGGTCCAAACCCACCGCGGTCACCTCCACGGCCCATCATACCTGATGATGGGGGAAAAGCCAATTAGCTCACTGAAGCAAAAAATTAAACCTATATTTAAGAAATGTATTGAGTATGTGACAGAATTGAGAGTGACATGTTAAACTCAAACACTAATTTCACAAATAACAAAAAAGGTATACATAGTTTATTAAATTTTTTCAGGCAGACAAAATGTTTGGTGTAGAAAGTTAAAGGCAGGTGGTTAATTTTCTACGAGACAGGAAAGCTTAACCAGGTTTGAGCCACTGTAAGCAAACTCATAGATATGAAGATTATAAAATCAAAACAGACTATAGGACATTTAAATGTGTATGGGTTTGCACATGATCGGTGTAATGCTGGGTATAAATGCAGCTCTGTGTTTTTTTTTCTTTGGCAATCACATTCTCAAATGTTTTGATTTAAGATTGCAGTGCCCATTTCAAACACTCATGGTCACTGCTGCACATATACATAATCTCTTTTGAATAATCCCAAAAACACAAACACAGCTGACATACCTCCACGACCCATCATGCCATCACGCATGGGCATGCCACCTCTCATTCCACCCATCATGGGTTTTCGGCGTGCCATGGCTACCTTGAGCCTACGGCCTTGGAACTCCTTCCCTATAATTAAAAAGATAAAGATAGTAATTGATCACACAATTGCCATCACGATCACGTATATGACAGTGTTTTAGGTCTGGTGTAAATAATACGCACCATCAAAGTGCTCCACAGCTGCTTTGGCACAGATTGGCTCCTCATAGGACAGAGTGGCATCTCCTTTGGGTTTGCCTGATTCCAGGTCTCTGTATATGTTAATGGCCAGCTTGCCAAGTCTGCGGTTCGTCTTTAGGAAAAAAAAATAATAATAAAAAAAAAAAAAAAAGTTGTTTAGCTTATTCACCACCTTTCTTTGCATTAGTATAAACAGTGATCTCATCTTACCCTGATTGGACCAACGTGTTTAAAGAACTCTGCCATTTCCTCCTCAGTGGCCTTCTCAGTCAACCCCGTGATGTAGATTGTGCTGTTCTCAGAGTCATCCTGCTCTTCAGGGCGTCCTACAACAAATACAGTAAAACAATTTATATTAATATACAGCTTTCCCTGGTGTGTCAAAAACATTTTATGTTAAAGGAGCATCAATCTGGAGACCACTCACCCATTTCACGCTCATCACTGTTGGGTCCTGTGGTCCATCAGTCAAGAAGGAAAGGACAAGATGTGGAAAGTCAGTGTGTGCAACAAAAGTTGGATGAACAACACTTCAATAAGAGACAATCCAGACACTCCCCCTTATAGATGCAGTCAGACAGATTGGGAAGTTGAACATGGCACCTTATGGTACACCAAAATTCCCACAAGTGATATATTGAAATTGGAAAAAGAATACCTCAGACCCTTTGGCAAATAATTGTGTGTCATTTGAAAAGTCTCTTTAGACCAGTAAGGAAAAACTCCAAAAAAGAAAACCTGGAATTAAATCTTGAGATTTGCTAAAACAGTAATGGACACTTTTCAGTGAAAATTTGTCATTAACCGTTCAAAAACTCTGTCAAACCATAAGCACTGACTGAATTATACCAAGTAACCCAGAGAAAATGGTCTCAGGCACTGAAAAAAAATTACCCAATGTTTTCAGATATGTGCATAAATTTTAAATACCACAATGTAAGACACACCAAATCTCGAAGCATATTTGCTCAAAAAGTGTAAGGCTTTTAAAAGGACTAGCCAGTGTAATACTCGTTAACTTACCACCAGGCTTACTGAAGCCACCTCTGTCGCCAGCGCCGCTATGGGGGAATAAATGGAGATATGAAGGCGTTTCCCTTTTACAGCCACTTCCATGGCGCGAGCAAAGTGGCTTGATTGAGGGAGTAATCAAAACATTCTAACTAGTTGAACAGCAACTAAAAAAAAAAAAAACTCCCCCAAAATATTATACAAAGTCTAATTGAGGGAATAAGTGTATTAGCTATTTGTTAGCTGAGTACAAGCTCTGTGACATTTAATTAGTGGATAACATGTGCAAAAATATTCATGTCTAACATATTTTCACTGCCTTTGAAAAAGGTAACACCCAAACATTTGTACACATGAAAAATTTTAAGAATTTTAAATGCAGTGAAGGGCAATGTAGCTGGACCCAGACAAACCAAAACCTTAACATTAGTTTTAACAAATGTTACATCAAAATAGAAAACAATGCATCTGACATTTCACATGGTCAGGTGATAACATTCACCAAGCAAAAAAAAAAAAGATACAATTTTAGAAAGTTACAAATTAAACACCAATATGAACAGTATTTACCAAGAATGTTAAATTAAATACAAATACTTTGTCAATGAATATACCCATCATGCTTATTTAAAAACCACCATCCTCTGTTCTTGAAAAAAGGCAGACCCCGAATCTTTGTTTAAGCTCCCTCTTGCTGCTTAAGCTGGCGGCTCTGTTCTGAGAACAGATACTTTTTAGAGAATAGATGCTTTTAAATGGCTCTCACTGTTACCTGTACGGTATAAATGTGACAAAGCATGTTAAAAAGTGCTCAAAGAATGTGATCAAACATTTGTATTCCAAATCACAAAACATTTTTAAAACATTTCAAAAAGACATTATGCCCCCCTCCCCACTTGAAAAAAACCTGTGCAATTCTAAAATTACACTAAAAGAATTAAGATTTAAGCATGCAACAGCAGCACTGCAACTGAATCTATCAATGTTTAGGGTATAATCCTATTTTATGTTTTGTTATTTGTTTTCAAACATCCTTAACAGCTACTTTAGGAAGACTGAAGAGTTGCTGTGGTAGTCCTGTGTTGTATGAAATCCACTGCAACGCCTAAACACTGCATTTCATGCGTTATTCACTGCACCAAACACTACAAGAAACAAGCTAGGACTATGTGTTTTAAGAGATCACACACACTGGTAAACAAGACCAAAAGAAATTTAAACGATTTGAAAGATACCCCAAAATAAGAGCTGGTTATTCTTGTATCTTCTGACCAAAATCTCAAGGCTTAAAATAAAAATCAAATACCACAGAGTGAAGTGAAAAATTAGAACCTATATCACTGAGGTGCATATGACCAAAGCTTCTGTGGGACATTTGGGAAAAAACAAAATAGGAGATTGCCACTAAACCAGGAAATGTATAACAAATTTAAAAACCACAAATGCACAATTCAAATTCTGATCACCTTAATACCCCTGGCAAAAATTTTAATATTGATGAAGCTTATTTGGTGTAAGACCACAAAGCTTTAGGTTTCCTACTAGTGAAGTGAAATGGAGACACTGAACCAACAGTTTAGATGCCACATGTGGATCAGGTTCTGTTTTGATTGACATCTTCAGGATACCAGAGTAAATGTTTCATGACAAACTGTCTTGTTCCACATTTCACCATTATGTGGAATACATGTTCAATTAAGTTGTATAATAGACAATGTGTAAAACACTGTCAGTTTCATAGCCACAAGATAGACTGGATCACACAACATTAATATGGAGTGAAGGTGACTGGACCAAGACAATCAGAGGAACAATTAATGTATTTTCCCCTTGTTGTTAAACCCTTTCCATTGTAATGTTATAGACCAAGACAATCAGAGGAACAATTAATGTATTTTCCCCTTGTTAAACACTACCAAAACCCTTTCCATTGTAATTTTATAAAGGTGATGTGACGCCACACAACATTGCCAGTATATTAGAGGTGGATGTTTAAGTGCAGTTTGCCAACACACTTTGAACTTATGCAAAGTTAAAGCTTAAAAATATTTGAGGCTGGTTGGCTATTGAAACAGAGGAAAAAAAAACATTTTAAGAGATTGAACAACTTAATTTAGCTCAAAATGGTAAAATATGGAGACTTTCACTTTTTGGCCCTCTTGAGATTATGTTACACAATAGTAAAGTCTTGCACTACTATCAGCCCATCCAATTCTGCCCTTTTTAATGCTGCCAATATTCCTCACTGGTGTTTTATACTCAGACCGGTCACAGAAGAATACTTATTACCAGGAATAGCCTCAAAAAACAACCACAAACTGATAACAAATGTGTTTTTTCAATTGCAAAAAACTTTTGAGAGGAAATAAAGTGACCGAAATACCGCAGTTGAGAAAGCATAGCTATACAACATGCGTCAGGATGTCCTGAATGAGACCAGTGCCCGTTTATAAATGCTATGCATCCAACTTTTTCACATGAGAAACTAAAACCATACCAAGAACTTCAGCACCTCACATGAAAAAAAATCTTAAAAGATTTTTTGCAACACCTGAAAGCATTTTTCTTTTCACCAACTGAAAGTGTGGCCTGATGCACCATTATGAGAAACTAAAGACCCTAAAGAGGTATTATTGAGTGTTTGAACCTTCCTTGGGAAACCCATTGCAATTGTTTCATTTCATCTAAAAAATACAGTTCTTTTGCATTTCCTGGCCAATCATTTCTCTTGTAGATTCATCTAACCTAAAGCTAATCAATTTATATTCTAGGAAGTAAGCTTTTCAATCTATATCTTTATGCACAGTTCCCTGATGACCTTTATGAAACAGGGACAAACATTTATCTTACCTTTAGCCACATGAGGCAGGGTTAAGAGCAACCATTTCTGCCAAAGCTGGCATGTACTTTGCCTGTCATAACAGTGTTTCAGGTATCATAGAATATGAGAATAAGAGATGCATAATTTTACAGCAGTGAATGCTGACAAATTATGATTTTTTTTTTTTTTTTACTATTTATTGATCATATTATTTTGGCCCACTACGACAGATTTAATAGAAACTTGTCTCAGCCCTGCCCCAACTGGCCACAGTGCCTGTAGAGTTAAAAACAAAAAAAACATGTGAGGTTAAGGGCTAAAGAACAACACTTACCCCATGCCACGACCCATTCCTCCGCGCCCACGATGCATCATTCCACCACGTTCAAAGCCATCTCTGCCAGGGCCCCTGCTGTCCCCTGCCCCTGGGTACCTTGAAGACTCAGAGCCAGAGTAACCAGAGCCTCCACCCTGGCCATCTTGTCTGTAATTATCTATAACAGGAGATCACATGCATTAAAACACTCATGTTTACTAAAAAATATCTTGAATAGTAATAAAATTATCAGAACATAACAGTCCAGCAGCAATGTCACACGTACTGTAATGGCTGGACTGATTATAACTGGGTGGTCCACCTTGTTGGCCATAAGAGCTGGCTGGAGACTGTCCATAGGATCCAGCAGCCTGAGGAGGGTACGCAGGAGGAGCCTGTGTCTGCTGCTGGGTCTGCTGACTGTAGCTCTGCTGTTGGCTGTAACCTGCCTGCTGGGCTTGGTAACCAGGCTGTTGTCCATATCCTGCTGGCTGTGTATAGCTACTCTGGCTGTAGGTAGCTGGTTGTCCATTAGCATTGTAACTGATGGAGCAAAGGAGAGTTAATGATACACATATCCAATTGTTGTAGAACTTGTTTGTTAAGCAAGTGGTGAGTAAATACCTCTGTGGTGTTGTGGGAGCTGCCTGTTGGCCATAACCAGGATAAGCGGACTGAGCAGTATAACCTGGCTGAGAGCCATAAGACTGGGAAGCAGCTGGAGCAGCAGCAGCTGGAGTACTCTCATAACCACTGGCTCCATAGCCCTGGGCTGACTGCGAGTAGCTTTGTGAGGTAGACTGGGCAGCAGGATATCCAGCTGGGGGATATAATATACACAAAATTGGTTTAAGATCCTCATCTTCTCAGATTGTGACGAATAATCGTAAAACTTAAGAATTCTGATACAACGGTAAACAATTAATACATTTTTGTTGTGTCTAACTGGGTCATTACATGTATTCACTTTAATAACTGACCTGAGGCTGGTTGGCCATATGAGGATCCATACTGTTGCTGCTGCTGAGGGTAGGTTCCAGCTGCTGGGGTTGTCTGGGTGTACGTGCCATCAGCTGCAGCAGCAGCAGGTTGCCCATATGATCCATAACTCTGCTGGCCGTAGCTCTGCTGAAAGGAAAGAATATATTTAAGGTACAATAAACACCACATTAGTCATTTTTGTTTTACCATTTTAAACACTTGAGTACTTGCAGTAAAAGCAACATTCCCTGCTGTTGCCCATTGGTTAAAGCTCTAAACTTTGTATGCCTAGGTAAAACCACTTGTGTAGGTGGAGTGCTGTATTTTATATTTTTAATTAAATATTTTCAAATAAGCGTTTTTAGTTGTGTTGAATCTCACCTGTGCAGACTGTCCATAAGTTTGTGAGGGCTGGGCAGCATAAGAGGCATACCTATAAAGAAGAACAAACCAAAACCTTAGTTTTTTTACCTATTAAATGTCTCCGCAGTGGTATAAAGTGTCACGGAGCTATACCATTGGTAATTTGGTTGGTTGTCTGTGATAAAAGCAACCTTGGAAAATACTGGCTCACAAAAGTCTTGAGTTACTATTGTGATTTATAGTAGATAATCAAGAGAGGGGCCCACAAAACTTTTTTCTTTTTTTTTTTTTAATTATGACAACATGCAGAAAAGTATGTGGTCATTTGTTGATCAAACATATCTCTTGGGTGATGCCAGGATGGTGGTAACATTTATGAAAACTGTGCACACTTGCTTTTAAATGCACTGTGGTCAGTCCCCATATAGTGAACCACTAACAGTAGACATTGATTCCACTCCAAAGGCTCAAATTATTGAGAGGAAATCAGAAATGATCTATGAACTGAAGCATTCACAAGGTCATGAGCCAAAACGTTGGGAATGTGGCAACACATTCCCAACGAGTGGATGCGGTTTGTATTCTAGTGCGTTGGTACAATTTTTGAAACAGCAAAACATAACATTATTTAATAAACAGTATTCAATGTGTTAGGGGAGTAATGAATTCTTACCCTTGCTGGGCGCTGGTCTGGTTGTAGGTGCTGTAATCTGTTTAAAAACAGTGAGTAACACGTTGGTTAGCAATAGCTTAAACAAAGCATTCTTCGCGCGCGAGCACTCGAACGGCGTTCGGTCGCCATTCATCGTCACCGCCAGGCTTGTGGTTTGGCACAGACGCTTCAAAACCACAATTAAACTCTCGGAACATGCATTTAATAAACACATTTGCAAAAACCGCGTATCTGACTTTCGACAATTACATTTATAAGTAGAAATAAATCGGTAGAAAATGCCTCCTTGACTCGTAAGAGCCGACACGACTAGGCCTTGTGTCTAGCCCTAGCAACGCTTGACGATGTTTAATTGAATATCGACTGAAAAGACGGTTTAAGCACACAAAATATCAAAAAAACAACAATACACTCACATTTGTTCAACAATATACCGCATAATTAGTTAAAATGTAGTATAAAATGCCGGTTTCTTTTCCACTCACCCTGAGCCGACGCCATTTCACCGTTCGTTTGCAGGAGGACTGGAAAGAGACTGTGGCTGAGGGAGGGTTGTTCTTTTGGCTGGGGGCACAAAGTATCGCGAGATTCCCGAGTGCTTGTGGTTTTAACCTGCTTAGATAATGCCAGGAGGATCTCTTCCATTTTGTAAGATAAATAATGTTGTTGTCAACTTTAGCGACGTTGAATTGCGTGGATTATCCTACTCCTGTGTTGTTTTTCGTTTGGGTTGTATTTGTTTTAGTTTGTTTTAGTTTTTAACGTCAGTTGGCATCCGTGCTGTTGCCTTACTGTCCCTCTTTTTAAACCTTAACTTTGATATTCATTTACCTTTCTTCCTTTAATCCAACACGACATGAGGGGAAACTTAGAACTGTGATTATGGACTTCTAAATGTGATTGGGAACTTTGGACAGTGGATGGCAGCATTGCACCTCTTACACAGCCTGCTCAAATTTATTGGAAGAAGAATATTTGGACGATGAGACTAGAGGGAGATGAGGATGGAGATATGGCGGTGCACCAGATGATGGTACTGTGGTGGGAAGACAATTAAGCTGCTGATAAACCTAATAGAAGAAGAGGAAGCAAACAAACAGTTAAGCATTTTCAGTTCAACTATAATGTTACAGAATATTAAAAAAACAGCTGACAACTTCTGCCGTTGGGTTGAGCAAGAGGAGCCAAGAAGGGTCAAGAAAAATATGAAAGGTCTGGGAAATATGATGATGTCTGACGTTGTAATTTACACATTAATGATGTCCTGTGTAATAAAGACAGTTTTGGGCCAAAATGATAATCTAAATGATAATTATTTTGATTAATATTGGGAGCATGATTATTTATGATGTTTGGGTAGCTCTATGATACACAAACATTAAATGAAATCTGAGGACATGATTCAAAATCAAAGACTCAGAATTCCCTTAATCGTTTTGACAATGATATTGTCACAAATAATAAATAATAATAAATAATATTGTACTGTAACCACTCGTTAGTTAATTAATTTATTACTATTATTATTATTATTATTGATAATAATAATATTACTAATAATAGTAATACAGCAAGGGATGCAATGGTTAATCGATTACTAAATTAATCATTATCCATTTTGATAATCGATTAATAGTTTTTTTCAATAATTAAGATAAGTCCTTTATTAGTCCCACAGTGGGGAAATGTACATTGCCACAGCAGCAAAGACCGTAAAGATAAAGGTATGAAATAATAAACATGCATTTACACATATGTGTACATGTACAGTATAGAAAAATATTAACAATAAGAGTATAAAGAGTTGAAATAGAATGTAAACATTAAAACAACCTTTCTGGGTGTTTTTTTTAAGCTTTTTTAAGCTTTTTAAAGCTTTTTTTAAGCTTCTTAAATGTGAATGTGTTCTGGTTTCTTTGCTCCGTTTAACAAAGGAATCATTACATCTGAATAATTTAGTTTTGTGGACAAAACAAGACATTTGAGAACATCATTATTTTCAGGTTTTATAAACACTGATCAACATTTTTCAACATTTTATGGACCAAACAGGTACTCGATTAATGAGAAAATAATCGTCAGATTTATCAATTATGAAAATAATTATTAGTTTCTGCCCAAGTTCTAGCTCCTTACATCTTAAATATGACTTTTGCTGTATTTCTGTTATGTGTTCTGTTACCTGTCTCCAGTGTGTCCTGTTGGCGGCGGTATAGCACATATGCGCTGCCAACAGACAGTGAATGAACACGAAGAAGAACCGAACCGGAACTGATGCACGCTGAGCATCTGACGTAAACAAACCCTGAAACTTACAGCCGTTAAACATGTATTACTCGCGTTCTTTAAGGATTCGATCATTTAAGAAGATCGGTTAGTTCGAGTCGAGCGTCGTTGGCAGAGAAGATGCGGTGGACAGAAGACAGCAGAGAGGACTTCATCTTTCATGTGTTTATCATCTGTCAAAGCAGATGTTTGTCAGTAAGGACCAGTGAGCGGCGACACTACAGCTGATTTTATTCATAATAGTAATAATAATAATTATTGTAGTGGCGAAATTACACTCAATTCCAAAGCCACTGAATAGTCGTTAGCTGTAAGCAGGTTTTCTTGACTCGTAGGCACTGTTGTCATTCATCAATCACGAAGTTTGAACATTTATTTCCACTTGCCCTACATCCAAGTTACATTTCTACATTTACATTTAATCAAAAGCTTAATGCTTAATGTTAATAAATGACCTTGTAACAAGTGTCAAACCTTGCATCAACCACCCGGCCTAACCCTGAACTAAAAGTAACTGAACTCTGGCTCCTACAATAATGCTGGGTCACATGTGGCCAGTGTGGCATTGCTTTGGATCAGATCGAGCTGGATTCTGTTTGGGGACGTGTTCATGGATAACAGTGGTGCTGCTCATCTACTGTGGAGGAATCCAGGCGAGTCTGAGTGTAGGTCCAGGAGGAGAATTCCCCAGACTCACAGGTAAATACATGTATGCACTGAGACTGTAGGTTTTACACAGAGGTGGAATCAGTCCAAACATGTCCTTACTATTACTTTAAGTACAAATGAAAATACTCGTGTAAAAAAGTAAAAAGTCACTCGTTTAAAATGGACTCAGATTAAAAGTTAGTTACTTTGTCCTGTGTAATGCAAACTGGTTGTTTTTAAAGGAGTTCATGTGCAACAACAAAATAAACTCTTGTGAAGAATGGCACCATTGCATAGACCCCATGGTTCTCAAACTGTGGTAGCTTCCTCTGGTGGTACTTAATTGTTGTTGTTTTTAATAGTTAAAACAAGCTTTCTGATTTTTCTGCTTTCATTGCTGCATTTGACAAAGAAACCATTAAAACTGAGACACTTCGAGTTGTGGACAAAACAAAACAAGACACCATCGTTTAGAGATTTGCGAAACACCGATCAACATTTTCTGACATTTTATGGACCAAATAAATACTTGATTAATCGAGATATTAATCAATTGTGAAAACAATCATTAAATATTTTCTGCAGCTGCAGTGTTGAAAGTGACATTCATTGGTGGGCCATGTTAGTAATGTTATCAGTATGAAAGGTTTGGGAGAAAGTGGCTTCAGTATTGATCAGTGGTTGTAAGTAATGTTGGTGAAATCAAATCAAACAGCACACGTTCTCCTCCCTCTCCTCAGACGTGTTCCTGTATGCCCTCAGTCACGATGATGTGCCCTCTCTGCTGGTCAGTGCCGCTCTGTTGCTGCTGCTTGGACCGTGTCAGGAGCGTCGCTGGGGAACCGTGGCCTTCCTCGGCCTCTCCGTCCTGACGATGACCATTTTACCTCTGCTGTACACGCTGGTCCTCTTTGTTGGCAGTGGCGAGGCCAGTCGGTTCTGCGGTTACTCTGCAATCCAGCTGACTCTGTTTACAGCGCAGTGTCGACAGGTGACACAGAGGAGGCTGCTGAGGTGTGTGCCCGTCTGGTTTCTTCCCTGGGTGATTCTGCTCACTGGTCTGCTGCTGCTGCCAGGAACACCTGCCCTGCTTCACTTCTGTGCAATATGCATAGGCCATAACTGTATCCTTTGCTTTCAAAGTCACTTATTTTTAGTCGATTTAATGCCTGAGAAGCATGTGTCTGTCACGGTTCCCACAGGTCATTGAAATCTGTCAAAGTTCAAGGGCCTTGAGGTTTTTGAGAATTGAAAGTGTTTGAATTTTTTGCAAGAAAGAAGTGAAGTTGATATTTAGGTCAATGTCACCCTTGTTTGTTACGACGCCACCTACTGTTTCATGCCCTGCATTGCTTGATGTACGTAGACTAGGCCTACGCAGACAAGTCGTGATTACTAGTTGTGTTGTGGACACTGTCCACTGTCTCTCTCCGCCGCTGATGTGAGATTCGTGCAGAACAATGTAAAGTGAAGCAAGACAGAGCAGAAACCTAGGAAATGCAAATTCTAAAAATTACACCTGAACCAAGCTCCCAAGGACAATCACTTGTCCATAAAATAATAATAAAAGTAGACGCCATGGGTGACGTGGCTCTTAAGTTCCCTATCCCATCTTAAGCTGTGTCAGTGCATTCTGTCCTTGAATTTGAGGGAATTAGTTCTGGAAAGTCCTTAAATTTGATGTCAACCAAGGTGTGGGAACCCTGGCCTGTGAATGGACTGTGTTTGATTGACCACCGTCTGGTTTATTTGCCTTGGGGCGGGCCATTTATAACTGTTTTCATCATTTTATTCATCTAAATAAATGTATAACATCCGGATTCTCAAGTCTGTAAAAAGAAAATGGACTTAATATACTCTTCAGATCGCCAGCCCTTCATTGTAACACTACAGGAGCTGGAGGAGGCCAGTGTCTTCAGTTTAATCCCTGACTGGGTTTATGTTCCCACTTCAGCACGATTCAGATTGCCTACCTTCGCTACCTCACAAAGGTGAGACTCATGTCATTTACAGTCACTTCTCACTGAACATCTACAGCACATTTTGATCATTTCATCCTTCTCAGATCTCGAGCACCGCCTCCGCTGGTGCCTGTGGATCAGGCAGCTGCTGCCCCCACGAGGGACTTCTCTGTGACAAATCACCGCGCCTGGAACGAGCCGTCGCCTGCCTGGATATTAGAGGATTCTGCCGCACTGTCCGAGACAGAGATGCTGGAGGAGCAGATGCTCAAGGCAGGGATACTTGCCTCGTTACAGGACGCTCCGGATGACCCTGCCGCCAAAGTGGCAGTTCCCAAATCATCAGTGTCTTCACTGCGGTTTGTACAATCTTAATGTCGCCATAATTGTTCCTTTATTCTTTATGAATTGGTAGATTGGTGAAAACTGCTCAAACGACAGTAGAAATATATACTTTTATTTGTGAATTTGGCTTGATTGAAAGCCCCTTGTTTTCCTCTCAGACTCCAGCAGCTGGAGAAGATGGGTTTCCCCACAGAGAAAGCTGTTGTGGCGTTGGCCGCCTCGAAACAGCTAGATGGCGCCATCTCTTTGCTTATTGACGACAGCATTGGGGAACAGGCTGTGGTGGTTTCAAAGGGAAAGAGTCATCAGCCACTCAGGAGTACCTGAAGGACGCTATTCTCTAAATTGTAATTGAACAACGCTTGGGTTTTGCTGAGCTTCATTGTTGTATATTTTTGTCCCTGTGGGCTTCTTTTGTTATGTTGATCAAACATTCTCACTGTGAAGTGGAGCAGACAGGACTGATTGTGTATCTGCGCATTGAGAGAAGTGGACGCAGTTTATTTTTGTGTTGAATGTTATGACACAAATGAAGACGTGACATGTTTAAAAAAAACAAACAGTGAACATTATTTTATTACACCGATCATCTAGGCAGGATTATCTTAACACAGTAACACAAACAAAATATGAAATGGTTACACATCATACAAAATAAACTACAATTGATTTGAATTTTTTTTTTTTTTAAATAGTTTCACAATAAGTTTGATATAAGAAGGAAAAAACAAAACAATTGTTAAGTCTTCAGGACAGTAAAAGCAGTCTGATTTAACCAACAGAGTGACGGTAAAACATGTTCAAGTTCCATGAAGAGATTTGTTATTTCCTTGTGTGTGTGTCGAAAAATCTATAGAAATGGACTGTCAAGTTTCATTTATTCACCTTTTCTTTATTATTATTAATGGTTGTGTCCATTGATACGCAGCACCAAAATTAAATGCAGATAGTTGAGTTTTTCTGCACGCATTATATATATATATATGTATATATAGTACTATTATATAAAGTCACTTAATCTGTGTGTACTAAAGGAGCAAAACACACACACACCAGAAAACAACAAATCACTGTTTAGCAAACAAAACTCCAAAGTAGAGATGACTTCATATTTTAGTGCACTACATAACATGGCGTTTTAACAATAGGATAGAAGAATAACAAAATGATAATATAATACTAGAAGAGGTTTGTAATTGTGTCCTGCAAACTGTACATGCTCAATATAGTACTTAAATAATGGAATCTCGTCAGATTACAGTCACACACAGTGAAAGACAAACAAAGCCAGTCTGTTTTCTCACGTGTGATTTCTCTGAACCTCCGCGACCCTCGCTTTTCAGAACGGCTCGAGAACAAGCGGGAGATTCAGATTTCCTCTTTTATTTCACACAAACACGATCTGAGGTTTTGGCTCCGAAAGCCAAAGAAAATGAGACCCAGAAGGTGCGGCTGGGTGGATTATGTATTGATAGGCGTTGTGGCAACAGGTGGGGGTCAAACTAGTTCTCAGGTTCCCGATGGAGGAGGAGCATAGTGAAGTATCAGTGAAGTTTCCCTGAGGTGCCCCCCCCATCTTAAATGTGATGGTAAAGCCCAAAGAAGGTATCAGATAAGGTCTAAATCTGTTGAGTGTCGATGAGACCTATAGAAGGGGGAGTCAACCCAGCCTGTGATCCTCAGGGTGAGTGTGGGGGGGGGGGGGGGCCTACTTCCCTCGAACCTTGGTGTCGGAGGACAGAGGAGAAGCAAGTCGGTATGGGAGCGCACCTGCTCGTTTATCTCTGTAGAAACTAGGGGAGGCTGTGCCAAACGGTCCATCCCCAGACCCTAGATCAGGCTCTGTGGAGAAAGACAGTAGTTGGAACGGGGCCTCCCTATCCATCACTATAGACCTGACTCATGTGGCCATGCACTATGTAACAAAGTAGATTTCTTAATATTATAATTGTTAATCAACTAACTTAATCAGAATTTTCGAGGACTGACTGCTTTGTTCAGCCAAAAGTCCAAAACCCAGCAAACTTTCTTACACTGTGTTTGATAAATGACGTCTGGACGAGTTCTGTCTTTTGACAAATGTATTCAATTATCACCTAAGCACTTTTACATCCACAGGCACATGCGAAACCTACAAAACATGATCAAACTAAATGGGTCTGGATCTTAGAATTAAAGCCTCTCAAATTTTCGGTTTAAAAAAAAAAAAAAAAAAAAACACTAATTGGCCCTTTGCTCAGCAGCCATTTTGATTTATGTGCAGCAGGAAAAGCCCCAGGTGTTACTGATCACGTTAACGACGGCTCTGTTCACTTCATGTAAGTTTGAACAGCGTGTGCTCTGAAGCCGAGGAAGCTAAATGGAACCCAGCCGTCACTCATTTGACTCTATCCACCCGTGAAGTTCCTGCTGTGGCCTGTTGTCAAAATGGCCGCTGTGCAAAAGGGACAAATTTAACGAGTTCAATTTATTTGGCATTTGAGACGTAAAATCTCGGCTAATAAGTGGCCGTGCTGACTAATAATTCTGTCAACTCATTTTGGTGCTTGGTAATTAGCGATACAAATACGGAAATAACTCGTCTGGAGTGACCGGAGAGAAAAAAGATATAAACTTTTACAGAAACTAAATCAGCACGACTATCGAACGGAGAGATCAGCACAACCACAACAGTCCATACACGTGAATACATTTCTAAAACATATCTACTACTCAGTGACTACATCAACTAGTGATAATCAGAAATGTGACGCTTCTAAATGCTCAGTAAAGATCTGGTGAAAAGAAAAGTCAGTTGGGGGGGAGGGGGGGGGGCGCCGGCAGATCTGTGGGTGAGGATGTGTCAGCGTTACCTGGCCAGATGATAGCCTCCAGCAGTGTCACCCTGCGAGCCAGAAGCTCAAGGTCTGCCTGCAAGTCTTGGAACATCTGCAAGCTAATGTCCTATCAGAGAGCAGTGACAGGGGGGGGGGGTGTGAGGGGGTGGAAACAGCAGACCGATTCCTGGGGCTGCTCGTGACTCTGTTCCCACTCCCTGTCCTTTTCAGTGAGGTACGGTGGGAGTTTTGAGCAACGCCCACCTCCCCCCCCCCCACTTCTGACCCCTGCCTAAAGCTGACCCTGCCTCAGGCCTCCTACTCACCATGAATACCGATCATAGTCTCGAGGATTAAAACTCTCTCGGCTAAAATCTTCAGCGCCTCTCTGATCTGATGTATTCCGTCCCCCTGTGAAGATAGATACAGCCGTCAAGGTAAGGAGCACAAGCCAAAGAACTGCTCGCCAAGATGCAATTCACTTCAGCAGTTAGAGGGTTAAAACAGTCCACACACAGTATCTGCCCAGCACATCATCATCATCATCGTCATCATCATCATCGTCATCATCATTCAGAGATTTCTTTCTACGACGTTCCCTCATTCTCTGGCCATGCTGCTGTGTGACGTCACACTGCCATGCTGGGCTGGGCAGCGTCAGCATGCACATTACAGACCAGCCTCGTGTTGGATTACACTGTCACTGCACGTTTCTATACTGGTTCATGCCGTCTGCATTCCTTTTGTTGGGTCAGCAGTTAAGCCAGGTGAGTATGTTCAGCATCGCCACATTCATTCTTAAAAGGTCCAGTGTGTAAGGATTAGAGACACCTAATGGTGAGGCTGCAGAATGCAGCACACAGACAGTCTACATACTACTCTGTTTGCGCACTCTTTTTCCAAGAGTGTCAGGGAACTATGGTGGCCCTCGCACACCAAAAATGATGCTCTTCTTTCTTTGTTTCTTTGGTTAGTAAGCTTCTGCTTTTTTTGTTTGGGCTGCTGTAGAAAGATGACGGCACAAGGTGGCTGCCTTTGTGGAGCAAGGCCTCTGGTTACTAATTACTAGGGATGCACGATATTGGACTTTTTGCTGATATTTGATATACCAATACATTGGGAGTGCTTGGGCTGATAACCAATTATATAGATATATAATATATATATATAATATATATATATATACACACACACAGACATATATATATACATATCTATATCTATATATATATACACACATATATGTATGTAAATATGTATATATATAATATAATATAATATAGTCGTTTTAGAGGGCACCAGCATAGAAGTCAAGGACGTAGCAGCTTATTTTAGCTTATTTAATGTTGTCGTCTTCACTCATATCAGCAGATTTCGGTGTGTTTGCCAATATCCAATAATACACTTTAAAGCCAATAATATTAAAATACATAAAAAAAATTATACTTAACCTGACGCGTTTTTGTATTTTAAAGCTTTTATACACAAACAAGCATACTTATAGTATAGTATATTACCCGCTAAATGTACAATACACACTGGACCTTTACATATTACATAATGTTTATCTGACAGAATGAGTAGTAAAGGGTCTCTTTGAAATCTGATGTGTCTACTGTTACAGAATAAGGCATTAGGTTCACATGTCACACATTGAAATTTGTATATATATATAAAAATAGGGGCACAAAAGAGCAACTGAAAGCTTCACCATGACATAAAAGCATGCAGAGAGAGTGAGCGATTTCACTATGAAAAGGCTCAGAGTACGAAGACAAACCAAGGACGAAGTTAATGTGAAAGAAAAAAGGCAAAGTGTCACCGACTCTTACGTTCACTCATTACATTTGTGTCCTCTAAGGACACTGTCAAGCCGCTTCTGTTCAGACATGAATGTCTGGATTCTGCTTCGCTCCTCTGATGGAGGAGGGATGAACGTGATATTGGGGTTTATTGTCGTTCTGCCAATGAAGCCGACAGTGAAAGTCTTCGCACAGCCAGATTGACAACTGTGAAGACGGAAGAGAAGTAAACACTAAACACACTGTGGAAGCAATAAGCTTCATATATTTTCACGTCTATTGCCAAACACACAAAAACGACGACACTCCCACTGAGAATTGAGCGGTGTCTGACTTTGCCTTGTTTCTTTTACCATGCACTCTATTTTCAGTTAGTTTTCAGTCTATGTGACGCAGGGATTGGTGAAAAAAACATGCAGGGTTGCATTGTGGGATAAATGAGAATAGCTGTATCCACTCCACTCACATCAGAGCACAACAGCTCTGAGCCCAACAGGACCCACCGCTGACACACATGGAGGGATTTGGCATATACATTTCACATATTGTCTTTGTGTATCATTTGTGAAACTTTCTGTTCAATCAAATTCGTTTGGATATTTATGGGATATTTGACTATATTCAATTTGAGAGCGCGACACTTTCTTATTGTATATGTTCTGTATATGCCAAAGTCAGATGCTGAAAATGTGACTGTGAAAGGTAGCCATGGGAACAGCAGCTTGCAGAGGGAGTCAGACAGCTTTAGGGGTCAAGAGGACAGTGTCGTGACAGGGGACAGCAGTCCAGAGCAACACCCCGAGGACCAACAAGAACAAAAACACATTAACACCACAGGGTTTCACACATGGAAATCACACAGATCCACAGACACAGTCACGTCTACTCAAACCAAAACAACAATGCACGGCAGACACTATCGGCAGGTGGGAAGGTATGGATTTGAGAGGAACCACAACCTGCGGTATATACAGCGTATCATGGTTAGAGTGAAATTAGAGTCGCTACTGCAAGGTCAATACACGGTGACATAAATAAAAATATCTTACATTTAGATTGCTCTTGTAAATGAGAAGGAGATAAAAGAAAGGTAAGGATTAGAAAGGCACTAAGAAAACATTACAAAGGAATCTTAATCTTTCATATTTTTGTTTTTCCCTCCTGAGGCCGAGTGTCAACACATCAACTGTAAAACTACCATCAACTGCTTTCTTACCGGCAAGCCCTTCTCTCCTGCCTCTCCCTTAGGACCTGGTGTTCCCTGTGAAGAGATATGGACGAAATGAAAATAAAAAAGTGGGACAGTGTTCCCAGTGTGGTTCGTTCATGGTGCAGCTGGATAGTATAGTTTACAGAAATATAACCAGCTATGACATGTGTTGATGTTTCGCCCTATACGTTCATTCACTCTGGCCATAATCTTCAAGGTAGCAGGGTGGAGGTGGCTTACCGGCTCGCCTCTGAAGCCTCTCTCTCCTGGGTAACCTAGAGGACCCTGAAAAAGCAAAAAAAAAAAAAAAGTTTGAGGGGTTTAGAGTTAAATGTTAAAAAAAAAAAAAAAAAAGAACTAGCTCTGAATTCACTCACTCTCTCTCCACGCTCTCCTTTTGGCCCCACAGGGCCGTGTGTTCCAGAAACTCCAGGTTTTCCCTATATTGAGTCAGGTTGGATATTTAAAATGACAAAGACAAAAAGGCTCTGAGAGAGCTACACCCAGTATGTGACTGGACTTACATTCTGTCCTGCAGGGCCAGTTGGTCCTACTGGGCCTTTTGGACCTGGAGGACCTGCATAATACACAGAAATATCTATAGTTAAATCAAGTACTTACCTGTTTCATGTTTTTAATATTTAGTTCATACATTATTTTTCGAGTTTTCTATATTTTTATGGGCCACATGGTTGGCGTAGTGGTTAGCACTCTTGCCTTTGCAGCAAGAAGACCTTGGTTTGCGACCCGGTCAGAACAAGGAGTTTGCATGTTCTCCCCGTGTGTGTGTGTTTTCTTTTTACAGGTTCCACCTGGCTTCCTCCCACCCACAGTCCAAAAACATGCTATATAGGGATTAGGTAAATTGAGCACTCTAAATAGACCATAGGTGTGTGGCCCTGAGATTGGCACAGGGGCCCCACGACCCTTGTCTGGAGGATAAAGTGGTAGAATGGATGGATGGTCACAAATTGCAGATTGGGTAGACATAGCATTCATTTAATTTATTGTCAAATGCTTCATCCTCCATATGAGTGTCGCAGGGTGCTGGAGCCAATCCCAGCTGACGTAGGGTGAAAGGTGGGGTCAAACCCTGGACAGGTCGCCAGTCCATCACAGAGCCAACAACCATTCACTCTCACACCTACGGTTAAAATGTGTGCGTTCATAGGGGAAAAAGTGTGACACATTAACACAAACATCCTGTGTACAATTAAACCCAGTAAACAGACTGATAAACACTCACCAACAGGCCCGGGGGGTCCCTGAGGTCCTGGAACAGGCAGCCGTTGTGAGTCATGGAAAGTGTTGGTGAAGAAAGGATCTTTTCCGCGAGCTGCAGTTCAAACAAGAAAGCGTGTTTTTATTGATGGGATGTAGACGCTGCTCCCCCTGCTTTACAAGAGCATTTGCAAACGGGAACTAAGCTGATAAATGTGTATTTTTTTTTCTTTTCTATTTTATCTTGCATTGTTATACCTTGAGGTTTGTTTAGGCAGTGATTATTGTATTGCTCATGTATTATTTGTTTATCCGTTGTTGATTGTACTTTGACTTTCAGTGCTTCCACATGTTCCATCAATCACATGGTTCTAATTAGCTTAAATGTACATATGTTGATTGGATCTATGGTTGCTTCATTTTAAAGGGATGTTATGATTTGACTGATGTTGACGACAATGAAAAGGAACAGAAAAGATCTGTGCGCCTCAGAGCGATTATTACTGAATTCATTTTAAAGCACATTACTGCATTATAAGTCCATTGAATGGGAGCTTTTTTGATTAGCCTTCTAAATGTTTTTACTGGAGCATGTGTTTCTGTTTTTCACTTGTATAATGTTGATGGAACCTGGAGTTTTGACTTACCATACCTCTAGAGGGCAGTGTTTTCTAACACATATTCTCGTCTAATGACCTCAGGAGGGGAGTTAACACAGAAAAGTGTACTCAAAAGCTTAGATGAGAGTTTCACAATAGCTAAATAAATAATCAATATTGCACAAATAAAAAAAAAAGTTAAGTCTGTGTATCAACACTGTCCAGACACAAATTAGGGATTCTTCTAGAGAAGAGGGTGTTAAATGTGTGCATTCATTGGGTCATTTTGTGCCGACAGGACACACAGATCCAAACACAGCAGGAGACCTATTGAGATGCAGATGAGGCTGAGCCAGAAACATCCTCCTGCTGCCAGAGAGCAGCACACTGCTAACAGATCAGGACCAGAGCTGCTCTATTTCTACACTCTCTCTCTCTCTTCAGTCCCTGCAAAGCACGCACAGGATCTGTGACTCAGAGTGACATGAAAACATATGGGTCAACTCTGAAACACCGGAATCACACATGCTCTCAGCTGAACGCTCGTCCTCTTTCACTGTTTTTAATGTTCTGGAGCTGGTTTAGGGAGCGCTCTTCTGTTCTGCATCTGCAGCAGGAGAATTCCATCCTCCTGCTGCAGATGTAAAAGCCAAATAAGCCTGTGTTTTCTAAAGGAAGCTCAGCACAGAGTCCTCCACCCCCCACTCACGCTCCCCAGTGTTACTTTGATGTTATAGAAATGGCTCACAATCATCTCGCTAAACGCAGCTCATGAACCCAGCGCTCTCAAACCTGTGTGTGCTTCATACTTTGTTTGACCATTGAAGCCACAAATAAAACCCACAGATATGTTGACCTTGAAGGAGCCGGTGCAGACCCCCATCTGTCTCTCACACTCCGCCCCCCCCCAGCTCTGGTCTGAATGGCCTACATCTGGAAGTTGTTGAGTGACATCAGTCACTGGTGGACAGGTTCTCATCCCAGCATGTGCAGTCTGTGTCAATCTCAAACCGTCTGTGCCTCCATTTAACACTCTTTGATTCTGTTCTGCTTGGCTGACAGACAGTGCGGAGCAAGTAGCACTTAAAGGATCACCGTCACACTGTCTGTTTCTCATTCCCTTTATTTCTACGCCTTACCATTAGTCCTAAATCTTGTAAGCGCTCCCACACGGCGTGAGAGAGACGATGTTCGGCATGACGTATGAACATCAGCGGTGTGAAGAGTCCAGGGCTAGGCGACGTCTGTAAAACCTTCGTCTCGCAGCCTCCTAACCCGAGGTTTTGATTGAATTTGTGTACATGTGCTCGTGCCGGCCTCACGGCAAGCTGATATTGTTCGGACATGGTGTCCCATTGCCTGATTTAGCCCAGTTGGAAACTTCTCCCTGCGTGGAGAGCGAGGGTGGTGAAGTGGTTGTCGGACATGGGTGTATCCTCCATCTACCTTTCTGACCTTTAGGAAAGGTCTAGGTCTGTAAAAACAGAGTGTTCGTAAAGCTGCACCCGAGCAGCTTTGCACACTGAAGAAAAGTGATGCTAAAAAAATGAAATATAAAGCAGAATACAAACGCAACAGTCTGCTTATGTCCATCTGGAAACCTCTGTATTCTTTAAGGCCAGTCACTTGTGTCCAGTGTTTTAACATGTAGGAGGGTTTACGGTCGTAAATGACTACCTATAAGTTTGTTGTTGAAAGTGTAGAATTGCTGTAAAAGTTTTGTTTTCCTGAGAATAAGCCTTTTATCTGCAACAGCTTTGCTTTACAAAGGCATCTTGTGCCAACATGTTTCCCCAGCAGCACCAAACTGATGCACTTTTTTGTGTGTGTGTTATGAACGCAAACACAGGGGAAAAACAGCTCTACCCCATTAACCTGATGCATAAAGTGACAGAGAGACGAGGGAGTAAAGCGGGAGAGAAAGTGTGAGAGTGAAAGACTGGAGAGAGACGGAGAGATTTGAAAAGGGTTTAAATCCTTTCTGGTATGCAAAGGCCACCATAGTTCCCAGATGCACTGGGACAGGATACATTATAGGATATGATCATTGTGATAAATACTTTTCTTACTTTGATCTGGTTCAGGGACGCGGGCACTGGCTGGTGCTGGAGGCCCTGGAGGCCCAGGTGGGCCCGGTAGACCTCTCTCTCCGGGGAATCCCGGTGGACCGCGAGGACCTGACACCAGGGATGACAGAAACATGACTGCGGTGACATATTGCATTTCAGCAACACTAACATGGAAAAAGAAAATCTGATCTCAGTTTCTTCCGGAGAGGATAAAAAAAAAAAGGCCAGAGCCGACGGAATGGTCATGATAAATGACCGCGATTGATGTGAGGAAGATAAACTGTGACAAAGACCAGGGAAGAAATAGATTAGATAAAAGTGTTGATTGATTCATTATATTAGTTTCTGGTATAGTATGTGCACATGTGGAGGAAAAAGCAGCAGCTGGACAGAAGAACTGGCCAAGTTTTTTTCTTCTGTAATTAACAGGAGGAGGGTCTTTAATGGCCCAGTGCTGAGAACTTGCTCAGGGACACAGGAAAACTCATATAAACACCATTACACTCTGCAAAGTGTTACTGGCACCGGTTCATGGTAAATTAAATTCCCCCAACATGCTTGCCGCTAGCTTTTATGCATGTGTGTGTGAACCAGCAACAGTCCATAAGGCTCCGTAACTGAAAATGTCCTGCCTGTTTTTTTTGGAGATGGAAAAAAGCATCACTAAGAATCTACCTGACCTCATTGTTTGTACTCTCGTGAGGTTAACGCTGCCCCCGAAAACACCACCTCTGGCCCCCAGACAGACGCACACTCGCCACCTCTCTGTTTACTCATGGATGCAACCGACGATGACAGTCTGCTTATCGTCGCTCTGCAAGGTAATGTTATTACAGTTCTCATTTGACACCGCCGCGGGCCGCTTTCACTTAGCCTCGATAAACACCGCGGCGCGACCAGCTGTGTTTTGGCTGCTTTCGGAGGAGAGGCGGCGAGCTTCAAATCTGCAGCAAAGTGGCTCAAATGGCCGCTTAAAATGGCCCTGTAGAATACATGTGACATATTTGGGAAAACAGTTTGCGTTTTTCCCGCAGAGTAATGGTTCCCTAGAGTGGCCGGAGGACGCCCCGTCAAAATGTGAATCACTGCGTGTAATAAAACTCTCCTGTAACTTATCAGGATCCATCAGATTGTACAATGTCACTTATAACAACACAATCTTTCCCATGACCCCCAGTATCAAAAACATACTTGTCTATATTTTGTCCCACACTGGACGGAGTCCAATCCTGTCTTTATCTTCCTCTTTTTTTTTGTAAAACAGAAAAAGAATCCGCCTAATAAGGAAAACATAGCTTTGGATGCAAGACATAGCATTGGCTTTGGGTACTTATGAAGTAATGGAGATAGAAAAAACAATAACACTACAGGCATATGGAAATCATAAGGACCTGGGATTTGTGTATATATAGCTCATGTTCATTTCAGATTGAAGTCACATGGCGCGGGCTTGTAGTTTTTTTTCCTACATCTTGTCTTTACCCTACAGCAGCAGCAGCAGCAGCAGCAGCAGCAGAGTAGGGGTCTGAACTCAGAGCAGAAGAATAACAGCCAGAGCAGATGTGACAATTCTTTATGTTTTATATTTTTTTTTATTACTTATGTTATTTACTTATTCTATTACCCTGAACCTTTTTTTTTTGCTGCTATAACAAGTGAATTTCCCCCACTGATGTAATGTAATCTAGTCTAATCTTTATTATCCTTCAAATCACTGCTTCCTGTGGATTAAACTCTTTTCTCAACAGGTTCATTTATTAATTGTACATGCAGGGTTTATACGCCTTCTTTAGGGTCATATTCAAGTACTTCTCTTTTTTAACATATTTATACAAATCATACAGCACAGTAAAAGCAACCAAAGTTGTATTTTGTAACAGCAGAAGGACAAAACAACCTATTTTCATTTCTCTAAACGACTCACAAATCAAGTTACAGTTTAGAGCAATTTATCCAAAATTCAAGAGCCTTTCAAACCTTGAAAACAACATTAAAATTATTTTTAAGCGGCCATATAAAACCCAGAATACACACAGTGAGCCCTAAATTCATCAAAAGCAATACAATCCTCTGTATCTGCTTTGGCTCGGTGTCCACGGCCAGTAGCACATGTCAGTTGGGGTGTTTATATGTCTGAAAACAAATGTTTCAGCTGCCCACAGACAAAAAGCAGCTTTTAGAAACATATGATTTTCAAAACCAACAAACAAACAAACAAACTGTGCCCAGATTCCAGTAAGTTACCAGCCTTGACATTTGACCGCAGGAGGGTGTTTGTGGGCGGACTGTGAACGTGTTAAGAGAAAGACAAACCCTGCAGAGAAGGACATCACCGGTCAGCCTTTAGTGTGTCCTTTTTACACGAGCGTTACCACAAGTCTTTGGTCAGCAGTATCGCGTTCAAATGTCTTATTCTAGAGACAGAGGAGATGTAAAGTGGATACGCGAGAATTCCACCTTGTTGCAGTGACGCACGCACATATAAATCTTTCCGATATGCTGATTGATGTATTAAAAACTCGTCTGTGTGCGTTTGTGCTTTCAGTCGTCTCTTACCTGCTGGTCCGGACGATCCCTTCAGTCCAGGGCCTCCAGATGGGCCCCTCGTCCCGCCCTCCCCCCGAGGCCCACTGGGACCTGGCAGCCCCCGAGACCCTGGCTTCCCTAAGAGGAGGAAACAGTCATGAGTAATCACGGAGACTTAACTGGTTTACATCTTAAATGGTTTTACACTGACTGAAAGGCAACTATAATTACAATTTACCATCTCTGCCAGGAAGCCCATCTCTCCCCTTTTCACCCTGAGGACCTGCAATGAAAACAGAGAGACGGCTTAATGGAGAGAGAGATGCAGCTCTGGGAACAAAATCTGAGCTCAACTCACTTAGAGATGAAAAAAAAAATCCACTGAAGGATGAGGTGCAACTTTCTGAGTCGTGTCCAGGTTAGAAGAGCAAAAACCCAAACTAACAACTATCATTTGTTTATAACTTTATTAAGGGTGATTTAAATCTCTGTTCCAAATTACAAATGAAATGTGACTCAGCCTACAGGATTCCTGGAAATGAAGACAGGTTAAATGGCCTCTCCCAGCTGAAGGGGGAACTCCAATTTTCCCCAATTGTATGCATCACATTCTGCTCGCTGGACCTGAGAAGTCACACTACATATGCTTAAAAAAAAAAAAACCCACACACAAAAACTAACTAAGCCTTAAATGGCCACAGAGTGAGCCGTGTGAGATTTACTTAATGCTTCAAATGATGTCATGTGAGCCTGGGAATATTAAAAAGAAACTACGCGAGCAGATCGTTTGACAGTCAAGCACTTTGGGAACAAAAAAATATAAAAAGGGGCAAAAAAAAGTGATTTAAACAAAAAAAAAAAAAGTTTATGCCATTGAGATCATGAATACACTAAACCACACCGAGGTACAAGTATTTAAAAAAGAAATTAATAAAAAAAATATCATAATGGTATTATGATGAAATTTTCATAAATTCATCCTGCGGGCCCGATTGGACCCTCTAGTGGGCCGGTTGTGACATGTGGGCCATATGTTTGACACCCCTGTTATAGAGAGAGGACGTTTCCCACATATTGTCACAACAATTGATTTTATAAAAACTCTTGAATCGACCACTAAAATCTAATTATTTCTTCCTTTGGCCATAAATTGGACTGAAAATGTCATCAAATCTCACCTTAACATTCTGAATAAAGCTTGTATGTAATTAATTATTATATATAATTTCAATCATGATACCACCTTACCTGAAGGTGGCACAAGTGAAATGATGTCTGGGGTTCGAATTAATGTGTTTTGGACACATTTTTGGACATTTTTAATTTTCTATTCCTTCTTCTTCACGTGTGGGAGTTTTTGCAGACGTCTTCTGCTGAGGTCAGTCACGATTAACGATCTGCTGAACTGAAGATGTAAGCTTTTGGTTTCATTTGGTGGTTGTTTCAAAAATACACAGCCGCAGACAGAAAAGAGTGCCGTAAACCCCTGCTCCGTATTTCTGAAGATTCCCCACAGTATAATTTTGCTATTTTTTTAATGTCATTTTGTGTGTTTTATGACTTCAGATTATATATATATGTATGTATATATATCACCAAACATTTCTTCTGGTTTTAAAAACCAAGTTGACGACTAAACTTTCATTATTTTTATGAATTAATACTGAACTTTTAACAAATCAGTGGGTGATGTCATAGTGGTTTGCAACTTGTTTCTACCTCACAACACAAAATCCACAAAAACAGAGGTGTCAAACACATGGCCGGCAAGCCACATGCAGCACCCCAATCAATTTCATGCGGCTGTTTCCGTATGTTTTTTTCATTAATAGATCACATTTGTATTGTGAACTATTTTGAGAACAATTTTATTTTGAAATTATGTGAAATATCATCAAAATATTAGTATTTCAAAGTATTTTTCTCAAAATATTTGATATCAAATATATCTACTGACCAAACTAGACACTCACTGGCCCCCCCAGGACATTTGAGCTTGAGATCCCAGCTTTACAACATCTTGGCACATATACACACCTGCAGGTCCCTGCTCACCGGGAGCTCCCTGCGCTGTAACAGCCCCGATCAGTAATGAGGCCTCTGGTGCAGTTCCTCCTTTAACCTGAGTGTGGCGATGCGATGTGGAGGCAGGGGCGGTGAGTAATTGGACCTGGCAAGCGAAGACATAAAACACGACTGGACAATTACAAGTACATTCCCTGTTTGAAGCAGATGTGTCATGTTATTTTTTTTCCCCCCTCTCTCTTACCTTTGCCTCCAGTGAATTGAGTCTGTCACTCAGAGCTGTGACGCGGCTGCAGTTGAGACAGTCTGAAAAAGACAGAAAATGACCTCATTTTCCTGCCACTGTGCTGCAGAGTCAAACACGTGACACTTTGACACTTCTTACTAGACGTTGCTTCTCCCGTGCGTGCGTGCGGCCGTCGTAGTGTAGATGGTTTCCTTACAGCTTCCTGAGCTACAAGCTGGTTCCCTGGGTCTGTAACAAGAGCATAAAACAACCGAAAATCATTCTCTTGAAGTTGGAACTGGAAGGTTTTGTATGTTTTCAGATACACTGTTCAGAAACGCTGCAAGATGGGGATGAAATGGAAACAATCTCAGATTTAAATCACCCCAGGAATTGTTTATTTATCTGCTGGCCAGGTCTAGTATACTGTTGATATTAGAGAAGCAACATCTTCATCAACAATTTGGACTGCAGGACCCGTTTTAAACTCTAGCTGCATATCTTTTATGAAGCCCCCAAAGGTTCAACATGATATGTGGAGACTCTGATGACCTCCTGCAGGTTCTGGAAATGATTTTCTGATGACTATATGATGAAGAGAATCATTGCTTGTTCTGACATTAGCGTACAAACGTAAGAAATGTCCAACATGTTGATGGATGGAAACATTACAATGATGCAAATGCATTAATCATTCAAAATATCAGAGGAATTACGCAACGTTACAGCGAGTGTGGACGTCGGCAAGGAGTTTGTAAAGACAACAACAGAGAAAAAGAAACAAGAAAAGAGTATGTGTCGACAATCCTCGGCTGATCTGAATACTAAAATTTACTTTCATGTCATCACTCCAGTGTAATATAACTTAGAGTATGAGCGTGTTTCACAAGAGATCACCCCCGCACAGTTTCTGACAGTGGGTCGCCGTTTTCCAGGACAGCTTCTTAGTATTACACCAGGAAAAAGATTGCCTCAAGTTAAAGAGTAGTGAAGAGTGAAATCAGCTGCACATTGTGGTCTCTCGTATAAATATTGCACATGTTGCATCTTTTCCAAGATGCTCTCCTTGAACCTTGTTTCTTCACAGAGGGTAGAATGGGAAGGCCTGGGAGAGAGGACGTGTCAAGACAAACAATAGCTTCCTTGTGTGGAGAGAATGGGCAGACTCGGCTCACATTCTGTCTTGCCTTCACTTTATGAAGTGTGGGAGTTTGTGTCCCCGGACTGTGGATATTCTGAATGGGCAGACCTTAGTAGGAAATGCTAGACTGACTCCATTGTCCGGCCTGGTCTGGCTCTGGTTGACCCAGGTGCTCCTGATGCAAACAAGAGTCTGGGTTCAGCACCTCATTAGCCACCAGGACGCACATCTTTCCATTCAGTGGCCAGCGGCTGCGGTCAGCGCCAAGTGCTCGACTCAAGGAAGCCATGAAATAGCACCTGCACTGCACTGAGGTGCAACAGCCTCACTTATTGGAACATCACATGTCATAATCTGTCTCCATTTGCTACAGACCAAAGCTTTTTGTCATGAAAAAAAAACTAAAATGCTCTGGAACTTAAAGACAGGAAAACATAACGGGCTGAATGATTATCCAAAGAGCAGGGACAGAGAGGAGGGCAAAGGAGGAGCATGAAAAGTGCACAGCATACATAGTTTAGATGAAATTGAGAGCGCTCCAATAATTTCCCCTCCTCAACCTCTGTGCTCATGATTTCACTGTTTTGGGTTCTGGGTATTTCTCAGGAGGATTACACGTGTGGATGGATTTAAACCATGTAAGACCCGAGAGTGAAATGTTATGGCATGCACTTGAGGTTGAGGAGAACTCTTCCACCTTTTGATAACAATGTCAACCTCACACACACACACACACACACACACACACACAATGTGAACTGCTCTTCACCTGTCTGTACTGCACATCTGTCCACACAGGGAGAGACTGCGAAGACAGAGGAGAGAAATGTGCATGTGTGTACATGTACACAAACATGCCGGGGACATTCTCTGTGTAGTTTGGATTGCGTATTTGGCTGCATTCAATTAAAAAGGAGGCTCTGGAGAAGAAATCTAGCCCGCGCTACTCCCCACCCAACAGCACCTTTTCTCCTTTTTAGAAAATAAGAGCCAAGATCCCCTCACCCACACACAAGCTATTGTACAAAGCATTAAAAGCCAGCTTTGGCACAGGGACAACGGTCTCCCACGCACAACTCTTACACGCTCCCTGTCTCCCGTCTTGCAACAACATTATGCAGGGCTTGTCTTACTCCACTTTGCTCTGTGACAGTGTCTGTTGATGACACGGCCTGTGGTGTGTGTGTGTGTGTCTCTGCATCCAGGACGTGTTTGGGTAAGACTTGTGATGAAGTGAGATCCGTTGCTCTTTTGGCCAACAAAAGCATCATCGCAGTTAATGAACGCTCCCTGATGGACACGGTTCACTGTATCCACTCTTTGTTCTCAGTGGGCTAATTGCCCCAATGGGGAATTGGGGGGTTTGTGTCAAAGAAAAGTGTGAATGTATTTGACCCTTTGGCCCCGTGTTGCACTGGGCCCTAATCAGTGACTGAGTCTTTATTAGAGAAATACCCCTGCAGAGAGTTCAGTGGGTCAGGGCAGTCCTGACATCAGCTCCGTCTCTCGTTCCATCTCTCTCCCTCTCTTTCATCTGTTTACAAAGATTTTACAAAGGTTATCTTTTTCACTGAGGCGGCTACAAAGAAAGGCCTAAGGGAGTGTTTCTGCTTGAGCACATGATCATCTGAATTGTAGGTAAAAGTATTCTGTTGCAGCAGGAAAATGTGTTACAGCTATGACAGGGATGAGAAGCCTCTGGAAAGAAATCTGATTTCTCGTAACGTCAATTTCGGATTGGATTTCGCCGAGTAAAGTCTGTGGGAGCTTCTCACAGCATTAAGTCTCTATCAGCACAAAGTGGTGGCAAGACAAAAAGGGCTTAGCCACACACATGTAGCCCAGACAGTACTGGCTTTCCTTCTTCTGCCTCACGCTACTTGACGGACATGAGGAACTGACCACCAAGCTTGTAAAATGAAAAACAGCACATCCAATAACTCTGAAACACTAGAATTACAGTCCAGCGGTTGTATGCCTCTGCTGACCAATGCCTTTTCGACTCATAAAACATGCTCATGTTGAGTGAGAAGGAATTTTAACGTTGAAGAGGCCAAAAACAAGATTTGTGCGACTACCATGACCTTGACCTTTGGTCATGCAAATCTAAACAGTTAATCGTCAAGTCTTAGTCAATGTTTGTGCCAAATTTCAGTATCCTCTCAAGATGTTCTTCAGATAAAACAATGACAAGGCATTCGTGTTTGTGGTCACAGCAACCTTGACCTCTGATGCATGACCACTGAAATTACACCAGTTTATCAAGTGAAACTTTTCCTGCCAAAGTTTACAGAATTCCCTCCAGACTTTCTTGGGATCACAACAATGGCACAGATGGACAGACCAGCACACAAACTGAAATCACAGTGTCTCTGACCATGGCTGTCAATTCAGACAATTCAATCAGAATCCGAGTGAAACACAAGCACGCCAAAGTGGGAACTGTACAGGAGAGGGAAACCATTGAAAATGTAACAGAAAGCACTCGGCAGAGACTCATTTTCAGTGTGGATTCCAAAAAAACATTATGAATCTGGTACTAGTTATAATAATGGCAGCTTTATTCTAAATCTGTTATTATTGGTTTTTGCTGGTACCACCCGAGTGAGAGCCAAAGACATGTCACACACAAGGACTCTGCATTGACTTCCATTCTTTTGGACATCTTAAACAAAGCATTATCTCTAACCTTAACCATAACAAGTTTTAGCTTATTATTCAAAGTATTAGTGTTCAAAGTTGGTTCTCAGTTGGAGCCAAAAAATGGTTGGTTCTTCCTTGTGAGCCGTGGGCAATTGGCGTGTCATATTCTGGGTTGTGAGGACGAGCTAAAAAGTAGAGGAAGTATGGAGATTTTGATGGTGTTGCATTTACTTCAGCCTGAGTAACGCAGAGTAACGTCCTCCCACTTTGGTTCCTCTTAAACTGCTGTGAACGTGGGCTGGCTCTGCCAGAAGCACCAAGGTTCTGAGACTCCAGAACAGAGCCAGAGCCAGAACCAGAACCATGTCTGTCTGAAAGCACTACATGAGGACAACCGGCCCCAACAAGGTCAGTGTTTATGCCAGAAAAGATCTTTAAGAGGTTAAAAACACAAGCACACGCACACAATTGTATATTTATTGAACAAAGGTCATTCTTCAGTAAAAACAAACAGCATGGCCTAAGGCTAACAGTCCGGTGGGCTCTGCCAACCACAACTCTTTAGCACACATTGGACACTCAGCTGCAGTGATGGCCTGATCCTTGAAGCCTCATCACCTAGTCAGGTTTATTTGTTCTCTGCTTCTGCAGAAAGATTCAACAGCCTGCAGCCAGGTTGGTCTAAACTTAAGGACCCACCAGGAGTGTACCAGTCAGACCCTTGTTCTTCTCTTATATGTCCACCAGCAGACGGTGGATGACATTTTACCACACAGTCCCCTAAGGTTCACAGTTTTCTAGCGTACAAGGCCGGTGATCTTCTGCATCCGTGAGTCTACTGAGGTCCACTTGACATTAATTCTGTCATCCCCCATTTCCACAGAGGTCTGTGTGGACACTATGCAGACATTGATGAGCACGCCTACACGTCTGAGTCCACATGGAATGTATGCACCAACTGCATTTGCTCCCATCCAGTTGGTGACATGTTCTTTTTTGGGTTAAAAGAGACAAGGAAGAATGCTTGACTGAGGTTATGTGAGGAAGTCTGCCGGTGTCGGCACATGTGTTACTCATTGCTCAAACAATACAAGGACATACAAAAAAGGGCCGCACACCTAGGGAGAAATCACCCCTAGTGGAAAGGAATATGAGAACGAGTTCACATGTGTGGACCGCTAGACTGATGTCGACCCTTGTTCTAGTGTGAATAGGCTTGAACGCACATGCAGAAATGCAAAGTGGGCCCTTCGCAGACGTGGAATACGGAAAGCATAACCCAGACCTAACTGTGTTATCGCAGCGTTTAAAGTTATGTGGGGGAAATACAGTACGAGTCCTGGCAACAGCTGTGAACACAAACACACACTCGCACACGCATACACATGGCAGCGAGCAGACACAGCAGAGCGCAAGGTCGTGATCCATCTCTGTCTGGTCAATTAGCTGAGCTCAGCGCTGCAGCATCGTTAGTGACCAGGTGCTGACAGCCAACAAGAGGAGGCGTTTGTCTCTGTCTCTGCGCTGCTTCAAACTGACTGAAGACTACTGCTGCTGCTGCTGCTGCTGCTGCCTTTGGTTCAGCACGTGCACACCATTTCCATTTGTAGAACACACTGTACCCCTCAAAGTAAACCAAGCCAAGCTGAACAAGGTGGCAACTGGGAGCACATGTTTGCTGAGCGAATCACTCCTTTTGTCTACCTTCGAATCCAAAGGAGACAAATTGAGATGACGTGAATCGGAGATTGTTTCAATCTGCTCTCCTCTCGCTGACTCCTCTCTCTGTCTCTCTTTCCGTGTGTAATAAATTAAACTTTATTAAACCAGGTTATTGTGCAGAACTGCTGCATCAATATAAAGTACAGATGTCAGCAGTAATTCACTGACCACTCAGTTTTCAACTCTTGGATTCAAAAGAAGTGCTGTTTGGTAAATAAATCACCTTGGAGACAAAATTGCACAAAGTGAGGCAAGTGAAAGTCGTCGTCGGGAGCAAAGGAGCAGTTTCTTCTAAACAAATGTCCCTCCTCAGCAGTTTATCGCAGGTGCCTGGGTTTTTTTTATATTATATTATCAGCAAGAGAATGAAAATGTGTGCACAACTAATCACTGTATGTTAAACACACGTGCACTATATGGACAAAAGTATTGGGACGCCTCATCATGACACCAACAGCGACTTGAATGACTCATTCAAATACAGTAATTTAATATGGAGTTTGTCCCCCTTTTGCAGCTATAACAGCTTCCACACGTCTTCTTGGACAACTTTCCTCAATATTTTAAAGTGTTTCTATCTATGGGAATTTGTGTCCATTCATTCTGTAGAGCATTTATGAGGACAGATGTTCCCTGATGTTAGACGAGAAAGTCTGGCTCACAATATCTGTTCCAGTTCATCCCAAAGGTTCTCACTGGGGTTGAGATCAGGGCTGTGTGTCGGCCTGTCAAGTTCTTCCGCACAAAACTCGTCAAACCATGTCTTTATAGTCCTTGCTTTGTGGACTGGGGCACAATCGTGTTGGAATAATCAGACTTTGCATTAAATTATCTAGGTACTTGGAATAGTTCGATATTACTAGGACTAACATGTTGTGACATGACTCTCATCGTCTTAGTCCGACTAAAATCAGACATTTAACATACACGTTTTAAAAAGCTGCTGCAGAATAAATATGACCGCAGAACGCTGCTCCTAGTGCAAGAAGACAATAAAGTCGGCTAAAACTAAAGCATTTTACTGTGGTGTGCAATTTCTTGTTAAATCATTGCACTGATGATCATGAGTGCAAATCTGCATCTGCATCCCATTGTTTATTGTTCTTTCCCAGGGTCACAGTTTCCTTTTACTAGGTGTCTGACTTAAAGCGTGGGACACACTTCATCATTTTCCTTCCGTTGGAACAGCCACTCCGCCTCCCCACCTCTCAGCCCGAGCGTGGTACAGCCCACACAGTGGACAGGTTCAGCTGTAATTACAGGTGAGAGGGAAGTGCAGTCATGCTGTAACAATCAGTCTGATAATTGATCCCAGAGGAAGCGGAGAGACTGAATCCTCACCTTCCAGGCCACGTTTAAGTGGAAAAACAAGTGCACCGAGGCAGCCAGTCTACATTTGTGCTGCTTTATAAGTCTCGCTGAGGTGTTGGAACAACCTGTGACAAATGAAACCACACTCGGGCCTCCAGGACCCTGAGGTGAGAGCACGGAAGGTCAGAGGGGTTCTCACTTAATGTACACACATCTCACCTCATCAGTCAGCAGCACAGACACTTAAGCTGAGGTAGCGTCGCACAGACTCTCCACGTCACTCTAACCAGACCTCCATCTGTGACTAACATAGTGAATAACATTTAGTTACTGCACCAACAGAGAGTAATTTGGACTCAGTGATTCTATTTTTAGTACATTTCCATTTAACATTTATCATGATATCAGCTTCAAAATGATGTAAAATGTCATTTCTTCAATTTCTTTTTTTGTTCCCGAGTAAAAACTGAAGAAACCAGAAGTTGAAGAAATGTACGTATGTCTGTATGTCAAACTTACTATGTTATACTGCTTTTTCTGTGGTAATTATTGTTTTATAATTGCCATTGTAGTGTAAGCTGCTTTCAGACATGCACTGATCTGTGGAGAGTATCTGGAGATTGTTTACAGGGGCTGTACCAGTATGTGTGAATGCAACTGTCCACAACTTCCCGCTTCCTGCATGCTCAAACCAGACGCCATCCCAAGTTTATCAGGTATGAACGGCAAACTACGGAGAATGAACAGACAGTTAGTGTCAGAATGGCTGTAGAGGAGGGAAGAGGTTTATCAGGCTCTTTTGGAAATTCATCATCCATCCATCCACCCATCCTCTAACCGCTGGACAGGTCCCTGGACAGGTCACCAGTCCACCACACGGACACATAGAGACAAACAACCATCCACTCTCACATTCACACCTATGGTCAATTTAGAGTGTCCAATTTGCCTAATCGACAAATCTGCATGTTTTTGGACTGTGGGAAGAAACTATAAACCAGAAACTCTGACTTGAGGAAGGGCATATTTCTTGGAGCTGTCTGAAACTCACAGTGAGATCTATGATCAGATGCCGTCTCCTGCAGTTAATAACTGGTTATTAAATATGACTAGACATGGTATAAATGCACACACACACACACACACACACACACACAGATAAACGCTACAGAGGCCAGTGTGAGCAGCAGAGTTGCGTCACTCATCTTCCCCAGTTTGGCTGACTCTCACATCAGTCCTTTCAGCTCCTCCAGCTCCTCCAGATGCGCTCACGCACACGGTCTGTAATCTCTCACAGGAAGGAGGAGGGTCCCCCACCTCCCTGTCCCAGACGGGGCCGTCTTTACCGCACCTTCCCCTCTCACTCACTCTTCCCTATCTCTTCCACTCTCTGTTTTTACAGCACATGCCTGTAGTGATGCTGATGTCAGTGACAGGGTCTGCATCTCAGTCTGGCTGCCCCCTCCTGCCCTCCTTTTCCCCAGCAGGAGGTGGTGTGTAATTACAGTGCAGCAACAAGCTGAACGGTCTCACTGGTGGGGGTGACTGTGGTCTGCTGACAGGGGTGTTTGTCTGGCCTAAAGACCTGTACTCCCATTGGCATTCTGTGACAGCCGTGGAGGAGACTTCTCTGCACAGGATGCAGCGCTCAACTTCCATTTAACCTCTCGCCCATCAGGCCTCCTGCTTATCATCTTTACAAAAGGTTTCTTCATGAGAGAAAGACCCACAACTATCTACCCAGAGAGGCCTGGTCCAGACTGCCCGAGAATACCTGCAAGGCACTCGTATGGAGTACAGGACAAGAAAATTGACCTTTGCTTCACACTCACTCAGCACCTTCACCTCTAATTACTGAGCAGAGGCCACACTGTTTGTTAAGCACTTAATTAGGGTTTGTACGAGTGTCACGTGTTGACCGGTGGCCAACTCAACTGGACAACAAACTCAGGACGTTATTGAAACACTTGAAAGTATTGGATAATTGTGTTAGTCTGACAAAGACCAGACTTTGGTCTTTGGACAATGTTGAATACATATCTGATTGCGATGATTGTGATTGTGATATGATTCGCGATATATATGAGCGGGAATAGTCTTTTTCTTTTTTTTTCTCATTTTCATCTGAATCACATATTTAAAATGATTACTGTGTGATATTTGTGCAGATCTATGAGAAACAACGACGTTTCCCCTCAGTCTGTCGGGACAATATTTAATCAAAAATGGTATTTTCACAAGGGCCACACGGTTGGCGTAGTGGATAGCACTCTTGCCTTTGCAAGAGTGCTATCCACATGCAGATTTGGGGATAAGGTAAATTGGACACTATTAATTGACTGTAGGTGTGATTGTGAGAGTGGTTGTTTGTCTCTATATGTGGCCCTGTGATGGACTGGCGATCTGTGCAGGGTGTACCCCATCTTTTCGCCCTATGTCAGCGTGACCCTCATGTGGAGGATAAAATGGTATAAAATGGATGGATGTTGAGCCCCCAGTTAACATGTTGTACTATGAGATTGGGAATCAAATTTCTAGCGCAGGTAGTAAAAAAAGTAAGTAGTAAAACTGGACCCAAACTGACCTCAGCATTCAACCACACGCGCCCCTGAGCCTTGACCTGGAAATAAAATAAGTTATTACACAGACAAAGAAGAAGACAAAAGCCAGAAAAACATTGTAAAGTAGGGACAAGTGTATTTTTGGACAGACCAACGGAGACCAACTAGCCCCCAGCTGAGGTTGTTTTGGTCTGTGAAGCATTAAATCAACCGGAACAGGCCTCACACTGAGAGCTGTAAATATAATGTATGTCCACAACAGCAAGGGAGAGGCAGAAAACAGAGTAGAGACAATATGATGTTTAGAGCAACTAAACAAATGAAAAGAAAGATTGTTGAGTTCATTTAAAACAAAGGGAACGACTCTCGTATGTTTCAGTCGTACACCAAACACTGTTCACTACGTAGAAAAATGGAAACGATTTTCTCTGTGCCATGACAGCGGCGAACAATGCTGTGGTCTGTGTAAAGTGGCTAAAATTAGTGGTGGGCACATCTGTTGAATTGCAGCGTGCTGATTCGAGATCGTATGTGGTCAAGACGGGCTGTGCTACAAAATCCACCCAGCAGTCTCTCTTTAAACATTCCCTCCAGTTGAAAGCAGCAGATGTCTAATAAAAGCGTGTGGCAGAGGCTGACGATGCAGCTCCCACCCTTTATTTTTATTAAGAGAGACACAATAAGGGCTGATGAGGCCGGGCTCCTCCCTAGTGACCCTGGCTGACCCAAATAAATGCTGCTTTGTAAACTTTTCCTTGGCGACACTCTCCCTTCCAATGAACTTGGGCTGGCATCCTATCCTGTGATGTCCAACCTTTGTCCCGTCCCTCTCAATCGCTGTCCTCACTGCAGTCGCCAAGACAACGAGCAAAAACAGACTAGACTTACTGAATGAAACCACACGCTCCTCCTTTGCTGCTTTAGTGTGGCAGGGAGGGTCCCCATCTTGTCTTTGACCTCTGCTTATAAAACACTCCACGCGCGCACACACACACCGCAGGAATTGAACCCCTCTCCCCTCAGCCACCGCACTGGCCACAAGTGGCTGACAAACAAAAGCACTAAAAAACAACCAGCACCAGAATTAGATTCCCATGTACACACACACGCACGCACATGTATGACAACATATTAACAGCAAAGTTATTGCTGTTATGCAACTGGTGTTGCAACTACACACGTTTTAAATATCCTCTACTGAGTGGTTTAACAGTTTGCACTTTATAAGCGCTGTGGACTAAAACGGGCAAAAGCTATGAATATGGTGTGCAGCTGGTTTTCCTTTAAGGATAATTCCGCTTTATTACAATTCAGGTCTTATTTAGGTACATTTCTGTGGCGTCATCGTACTACTGAAGAGATTTTAAGAGCAGGGCAGCGTTGCTATGGTGAAGACCAGTAGCAGGAGCACACGCACAATAAATACAGCTGTAGAACAAGCAAACGCAATTGGATATAAAACCAACAGGTCAAGAGTCAAGAGTGTAAACTGTGATGTATTTTTATTTTTGCAGTGTGGTCATGACAATATAGTATAGTACAGAGATATAATATTGTTTTTTTGACTGCAAAGGCGTAGTTACGACTCTATGAAGCACGTGCATTCCCAACATGGACAGAATTAAGGTGGAATGGGAAAAAGAGCTTGGTACCGTAATACTCCCAAGTGTTTGGGAGGAGAGCTTGGAGCACGACCATCAATGTTCTATTAAGGCCCGACACTGTTTAATATAATTAAAAATCCTACACAGATTACACTATTCAAATTTTCCTGGTGTAAAATATTCAATTTTTTTCTCCATGATCTTGGAACCTATTTTAATAGTTTTGGGGAATATCTGACAATCTTAGGAAACTAAATGTAGCACAACAGCGTCTTCAATGGTACAGGGTCCTGAGGAGAGGTGGTTAAGAAAAGGAAAGGATCTCTTTTTTGTCATTATACAACTAAAATTGCACAACAAAATTACGAGGTCAGATGGAGGGTTAATCAGAGATGCTGCGACTGAATAGACCAACCTGACCGAATATGTCCATGTTTTTTTGATGGTGGGAGGAAACCGGAAAGCCTGGAGGAAACACACGCAGACACAGGGAAAACATGCCAACTCCAGTAATTAAACCCAGCACCTTCTTGCTCTGAGGCAACTGTGCTAACCACTAAACCACCGTGCCACCACGTGTGTCTTGTTGTTGAAACATGCAATTGTCAGGAACAGTCCCCTGCCAAATTTGAAAAAAAGGCGTAGTTACTATTTATTTATTTATTGCTTATCTCATTTTCATATACTAAGCATTATTATCTACAATTACCGCACAAAAAAAGGAAATAGTAACAGCTCCTAAAATGTGATTGACAGCGCAAATCCTCCTCATCTCATATCTTCAGCATCTGTGAGAAGAAAAAACCAGACCTTGAGAATGGCAGGATGTGTGTTTTTTAGTGGTTACCTATAGCCGACAAAATAAATATAACAGCATATTTATGTCATAATCATTGCTACATTACTTGGAAAACACACACGTTTTTAATTTCAACCAATGTAATTAGAAAATTGCAAAGGCTGCAATTTAGGATAATACCTTATGCAGAACATCTGACCCAAGGGTTTATACTTAACCCTACTGTAAAGGAAATATTCTAACGTTTTCTTATGTACTACATGCCTTTTTATCTTGAAGTTGTCATCCTCACTTTAGAATACAAAGTTATAATCAAATATATTGATGGCATCTCTCAGTTGAAAATGTTTCATCATGTTTTAAACAGTGAAGTCACCAAAAAAGTTATCTAAACTCCAACAAATATGCAGTAAATGGGAACAAAATTCACAAGAATTAAATCATGTTCTACTGAAGAAGACCCAAAACTAGCAAGTGAGACCATTAACTCCCCAGAAAAATGATACCTGATGTTTATTATTAAGTGAGAAGTAGACTCATTCTCCAGACTATCATTTTGCAGCCAGCGGAGTCGCCCCCTGGTGGTTATTCATCATACTTTCACTTCCTGATTGACTTGACCAAGGAAATCAGAAGACACATATATATATATATATATATATATATACACAGAAGACATATATATATACACACATACATATATACATACACACATACATATATATGTATATATATATATATATATATATATATATATATATATATATATATATATATATATACATATACATATATGTATATGTATATATATATACATATATACAGTCTATGATTCAAACTGAGTTATTCTTGCAACCAGTGGCGTCCAGACTAAACAAGAGTCACATTTTAATAAAGTGAAAGATGAGATGTTAGAAAAAGAACAGGGAGGATCAAACATTATCCAAACACTGTGTCAGAAACCAATCAATACATAGACGTTGAAGCTGCCAACAGTAATAGGACCGGTGTACGTCGATGTAGAGTTTTTACACACTGCTGGACTCTACAAAAACATGCTGCTGAATTCCTGGTCAACAGAACCTTTACTTTTACCCTGCTCATTACAATACAGAGGTTGTCAAGTGCTGCAGCTCTCTGCCCACAGCTGCAGCCAAGCACAGCGCAGGCCAATCCACAAGTCTTCAGCCAAACTTCCTGCTCGACCTCCTCTGCTACAAGCTCCATGCTGGGTAAGTAAATCCTATGCCCTCAGTGCATGAAGGCCACACTAAGTCAATCACACTTTATTTTGTCCAAACACTCAGGACTGCTGCCGCATCGGCCACATGTAATTCCCCTTACAAGTGGTGTGATTTGCACGTAAGCACACATCAGAGTCAAACACTATGTCTTGTTAGGAAGATCTCAAGAACTGACTTTTCCTTAACCACCCATGTAAACAATAAAAACAATCGATGTCCCCTCTGACAACCATGAAGCAGGATCCATAACAACCAAACAAAAAAACGCTGCCGTCCAAATCCAACACAGTGACTGTGTGATAGTGACTGCACTCGTCTGTCCAGAGCCAGGACACCGCTGCCAAACTGTAGAGATTCCAGTTCCCCTTAGGACAATATTTTGCTTCAATAGCAAACCATAAACCTGCCTCACTCTGCAGGGCTATAAATGAACTGAGAACAGCAGACATGTGTGGTCAGAAGTAGGCCAAATCTTTCTGCACTATTGTTTCAATTTTCCTTATGATTCAGTTTCTCTTGGAGAGCGCTGTCCATTTCCTCTACCATAACAAATCTTTTGATTTGTCACTATCCTTTGGGGCGTCTCATATAACACCCTAATCTCCATTTTGCCTTCAAAAGCCTAATTGGATCACTTTACTGTGGAGGTATTCGGCCGTGCTCGGAGGGTCGTCGGGGAGAAGAAAATGTTCCATGTCACATGCTGAAATAGCAGAAGCACAGTGTTTTGTCTTTGCCACATTCTATTAAAGAGAACTAGCTCAGAGGAGTTTTTGTAAGAAGAATTTTTATTTGTAACGTCTTCTCATCAGATATTCCCCCTGTCATTGTAAATACGCGCAACTGCCAACATAAACAGTCTGTGAAACATAAACTGTTGAGTAAAATTTCAAGGTCACGACTTCACGAACGACCCATTAATTCACTTTTTAAACTGTTGTTGAAAGAAGAGAAATTTGTTTGGAAGCAGCTTGAGAGGAAAAGTACCATTTCAGCAGTTGTTTTTTTCTTTAATCGAACTATCAGTGCCGGCCCAAGCCTTTGTGGTGCCCTGAGCTGAATTTGATTTGGAGAGCCGCCCTCCCACCACCTCAGAGTAGCCAATGTAACACTATAAAATGCATTAATTATAGCTGTTATTTACTTACAGATGTTTTTTTTAAAGAGGGAAGTGAAATCACAAATGAAATTGTCTTTTGGCTGCTCCCTCTCTAGGGTTCGCCACACAGGATGGTCCACATGTATGATTTGGCAGACATTTTTACCATTCCTGACGCAACCTTCCCATTTATTTGTGCTTGGGAATGGCACAAGGAGTGCACTACATGCCTCCCCGTGGCTGGGGTCAATTATTCAATTAATGAGCAATGGTGATTTGGGTACATTGCTCAGGGATACCCCAGCACTTGACTTTACAGCCAACTTCTCTTTCTGCTTGGCTATAAAAATGGTCTCGTATTAATCTGCACTTTTGTAGTCAAAGTGAAGCGCTCAAGTAAACAAGTAAAGCAGTTTAATGACTTTGGTTTTTAAAAGTGAGAACAGATGTGCAAGCGTGCACTGAATGTGCAACTCCACAATAAAACCAAATACTTAAGCTCAATTCTATTTAGATATCTAGATGTATCTACATCTAGATGTCTTTAATATGTTAAAATGTTTTTCTCTCCACACACAGCTCCTTAGTTCACTAGTGCCTTGGGCTGGCTCTGCTAACAATGATTCTTCAAAACAGTAAAAATAAAAATGTCGCAGGCAAAAATCAACCATATCATCATATCATAAGGTAAATGAAGTCACCTGAGAAAAAATAGGGCACCCCAGTATCAACCATCTTTGTTTCATTTAAATGAAGATTTTGGCTCAGCCACTGCTTGATGTCAGGAATGCAGTCAAGTAAAATGCTTTGTGAGCATGCTGCAAAGGTAGACGTAAATCTGAACATCATCAGCACAACAATGAACCGACAAGTGTGGATATAATTGAACCAAGTGGCAGTAAGTTGGGAGAAAAGAGAATAGGGCCAAGAATGGAACCTTGAGGAACCCCCTCAGGACAGAGGTGCACTTGATGAAGACAAGTCGCCAATCATAATGGAAAAACTTCTCTGAGAGTGGTAAGACGCAAACCATTTTAGCGCAGTACCACAAACGCTAACAATGGTTGAGCAGCAGCAGCAGCAGCAGCACGTAATCTAGGTCTCTATTCAAACAATCTCCTAAATAAAGAGAGAATCTATCTAAAAGTCAGTCAGCCGACAAAATAAAATGAAATGTGTGTCAATAATGGTTCATCTGTTGCCTATGAAGAGTATGCATTGTAGCAAAACCAAGGCTTTGGTGTTTTTCTGAGTATTTCAGTGAATCGGTCAAGTATAAACTGCACAAAGTCACAACCATCTGAGCAATATTCCATCGTAACACTCTTCATCACACACAGCCAACCTTCAAATGTGGTCAGGTGACACGTAGTTTTTATTAACCATATGGAGGCGTTTAGGGTTCACCAGCTCTTGCAATATGTCACTGCAGAGACAGAGAAGCGTAACTGCACTTCAGTCAGCATAGGTTCTCCGACAGCAGATATGTTCATGCTTGAAAGCAAAGCAGACACGGACGCCTGGCTGATAAAAGCACAGAGTCTGCGTCTGTGTGTCCGACACGCTGCGTGTTTGAAGATGCCCTTTGTTGCAGACCTGGCTCTCTATACGTTCCATTGCGCAGATGTTACTGAACACATATTATTCTCCCACCAAATTAAAAACCTGTCTCGCTTCAACACGCGGAAACCCTGAAAAAGCAGAGGAGACTGCGCAGTTGTTGTCGCAGCTTTCACGTTAGCTGTGCTCGGGGCCCCAATATTTCCACTCACATAGTTTTTGTAGGTGGAACAGAGACGCACTAGAGATCACAATGCATCAAAGTGGTAAAAATCTGTCCTCAATGAACCTCGGGTGAATTTTCACCTGTACTTACAAGTGGTCAGACGCTATCCAAATGCAATCACAGAAAATGCATTTTAAAGCCAAGTGTTAAGGGGTTCAATTAGGGCTTTTTTCCACATAGCTCTTTTTCCTCATGGGAGTCGATGAAAACTTATCTGCAACAAGTCCTCCAACTGAAACGGAGATATGGCTCGTTTTGGTCAACCCCTGAATACCACCCATAGGTACGTTTTTGGCGCACTGGTATTTTTCAACTCAACTACGCACACGTTACAGCCAATGACTTATAAAAAACTTTTGCGTGTCAAATGGTATCATAAGGTAAAAGTCTAACGTGGGAGGCGAACCTGTGTCAATCACACCAAAGTACACTGCTCTAAATGACTAAGCAAACTGCCAGCGAAAACCTCATCAAAGCTACTGTTGGGATCTGCATAGAATATGTCTCTCCTCCTGTTTCCTCTCACCCCTTGTTATATGGCTGTCTGTTGTGTCTTTTTCTCTGCAGGTTGGCCAGAGAAACCCCCTTTACCTGATTTCCACCACTCACTCGCTCCTTCCTGTTTAAAAGCCTGGACCAGCTCACCAGTATTTCGCTAGATTGTTTTGTCTTTACCTACCGGTAACTCTCAGCCTTCATGCTTGTCTTCTTAGCTTTTGAACCCAGCCACGGTAACTGTATTATGGCTTTCCTTTTTGTCCCTGCCTGCTCTGGCCAGCCTGCCTCCTTTGATTTTCGAAGCTACTTTTTATTTTTCGCACTTCCTTTGACCCTGTTGTTTACCCAGCCTTGCTGTTGGTTTTTTGGGTTGACTCCTTTTATTTTAAGGTTTTTTGGTGTCTGCATTTAAGATTCTGTTAGCTTAACTTCACGTACCTGTGGATTGTAATTCCTGTGTACAACCCATAGTTGTGTTTCGATAGAGGACAGTCGCCATTTTTCGGTATGGGATTGTACAAACAGACCATACACACTTTGTGCCACAGGACGTCAGAATAAAATGAGGCAGTTTGATTCACTTGTTGATCGTCAGAGTGAGTTACTGAAGATGGAGCACTTACAAGAACATTCCCACGATACAGAGAGCAAAAGAAATTAAAGTAATCAGACATATTCCTTCCAATAGATCCTTCACTGATAGAGCCGTCACGGTTATAGCAACACTATGGTTACACCATCTTGTCACACACACACACACACACATACAGTACATAAGAATTGCACTTGGCTTTACCGTTGAACAGTGATTTATGGAAAATAGCTGTTCCTTCCCGTATTTCCCTTTTTTTTAGTGATAATTGTAGATAATGTTTGTAAAGACAGAGGATTTTTTATTTTTGTTCTGTCAATCCCCGTTTAGGCTCAGCGGTGGGTTTGTTGGCTTGTGGCACGTGTGGTGACGTGAATGTGCTTTTGTCGTATCAGCTGCTGAATCTGAGATGCCAGATGTGTTTCTGAACTGTAGCCTGTGTCATTCTTGACTTCATTATTTAAATCCGCTCAGCTTTGTCTGTTTTAAGAACGTTTTCTCAGTTTAAGAGCACATGATGCCTTCAGTGACTTTTTCCCTCTATATCACAGCTATATGATACACAGTCAGAGCAGCTGATCACAGAATGAGAGAAATTATAATGTTTTGAGTCAGGTTATGTAATGTTGGCTGGGATTTTTTACTTTATATATGTACCTTTACACTGCATATGGCTAAGAAAATGAGCAGTAACCAAGCAACAGCACATCAGGGATGTTAGTGCATCGTATATGAGCTTCATGACTGTTAATAACACAGTGACAGGGCCGGCCCAAGCCTTCATTTGGCTTTATCTTGTGTTGATTTTCACTTAGTATTGCATATGGCACAATACTGACAGGTGAGTTCGGTGTCCGCCTACTAGTTTTGATTTAAAAAAAAAATATTGCAATGTGCGAAACTGCAATAATTAAAGAGTTACAAAAAATAAACTATAATACATCATTGTGTCATATTATGTATTTAGTAAAAATAACACTACAGTGAAAGTCAAATAACAGCTCCTCATTATACTATACTATGAGAATACTTACCAATAATAATAATAATAATAATAATAAACTGGTTTAAGAACAGAATATGTTGAGAACCTTTGTCTGAAAACAAAAGACTCACTGTTAACAATAAAATGAAATAAAAAAAAATAACAAATGAAATGCCTTAAGGGCCCCCCTAGTGGTCACAACGCCCTAAGTTGGCCTTGGTCCGGCTCTGTGTAGTGGCATTAAAGGTTTGACAAATCTGTGTGGTAAGTAAAGAAAAGAAAAAACAAAATCTGTGGCAGCTCAACCTACTGATGCTCTGTCACATACTGACAGTCACGTATGGCTAAACTCTCAAAGCAGGGGCAGAGTGCCAGAATTAACATCACTCCCTGCAGAGTCCAGGTACAGTGTAAGATTGATGAGTCTGCTGCAGACTGCTGCCTCACTGTCTCTGAATGCAATAACCTGAGCATCACTCTTTACATCACTTCACGTCTCTGTGTAACCGCGCACCTGTTAAAACACGTACAGCGACAGAGACTTGACCACACTACTGTTCATCTGTGACATGAATAACACATCCAACCTGATACTACTGCATCAGTGCGCTGACAGACGGCACTTTCTCACTCACTATTTCTTCACACACACACACACACACACACACAATTCTGCTGCTGCAAATGAGGCTGTAACGAAAGGCATCAAAACTGTGTTTTTCACTATCTCACATTCTTTTTTGAAAAAATGTGTTCAGTTCAGTGGTGATCAAACCAGATGGTGATCTGCTGCTGATTTCGGAGTTACAGATGTTTAGTAAACTGCTTCAGGTTCCAGATGGACAAATTAACAGACCGTTATTTCATTACAGGGGGGAAATTACTGGGGATAAATCTAAGACATAACATGAACAAGACCACGTTTCGGTGATGTCCTTGTCCCTCTTTGTAAATATTTGTCTTTAGGTTGTCATCAGGGTTATAGGGTTGTGCTATAATTCACTCAACCTCATGCGCTTTCAATGGAAAATGAAAGTATGTATTTTGGGTATATAGGCGAGGTGTCAAATGTGTGAAAACCTATTATTCGGCCCTATCTAAAATTAGCAGCTTACATTCCTAAGCATAAAACCTACAGGACGGTACCAGCTGCAACTTGCTAATCACAAAGGCCTCGGTGTAGCACTGGCACCAGTCATTTGTCTACAGAATGTGCCTCTTTATATTTTTGCTATACCTAACCTGACTGGGGCAGAGGACTGATAACTCAACTATGCAGTCCTCCCATCGTCACCTCTATGTATCAGCAGAGAAAGGCCTCCAAAACTGTGGGACTCACAGGCAGGCAGACAGACAGAGGATGCCCTACTGTTAACATCTACTTGTTCATGTTGGGCATTGTCTCAGCTCTCCTCAGATCTGAGCTGCTTCCAATAAAGCTTTTCAACTTAACTCATCTCCAGAAACTCCATCGTTGGTCGGCTCGCCTGATAATCAAATCTTCTTAACAAAAGGGATATACGATTAGATGTTGGTGAACTTGATTCAGAACCAGATCACAGACCATTGTCTTACGGTTTCCTCAGCGAAGTCAATCAGGAAGTGAAAATATATTAAATAGCCGCCAGAGGGCGACTCCCACGGTAGCAAAAATAAGTCAATTTGCATGGAGGTCTATGGGGAAATGAAGCTCCTCTCACTTAATTTACAATGTCAGTCAACATTTTCCCAAGGAGTCAATGGTCTCAATTGTTCATTTGAGGTCTTCTACATATACATGTAGAGACCCACACACACACACACACACACACACCACAAAGCCACATGTATATAGTGTGTGGAGTAAATGACTGTGTGAAGCTGAGCTCCTTTCAGTCTAATCCCTGGGTGAATGGTGTGCTGTGTGCCAGGCATTCCTCTGTGTCTTTCTAAGGCTTTGTGGGGATAAGACCTCACTTACATCCAGGGGCCGCAGGGTGGGATCAAAGCTGATTGGACTTTTTTTGGGTTCAGGGTGACAGCATGTGGAACAGTGAGCCCATACTCAGGTAAAGTCATAGGGAGGTATCAGGGGGAACACAACACCTCAGGCAAGATGTGAGACACTGATGCAGGTCACACACACCTGGTATGGGGTCAGACCTGCACTAATCCAGCCCAGCGCTGACTGACTCAGTGCTGATTGATGGCTGGCCTGCAGGAGGAAAGGCATTAACTCCAGCATTAATACACATAAAGCCGCACCACAGCACACTGAGGTTACAAAAACACAAAATGCAAATTACGAACGAAGACGGTTTCCCCCTCTGTCAAGCCCACAGTTTACACAGTATAAGACGCCTTTCATGAGGAAGAGATAAATGAAACATGCATGTGAGCAACTGTGCAGCAATCTGGACTTCATTTTTCTGATCGCTTGCAAAAGCACAGCGGGGCTTTACACCAGCTCAACCGACATCCATCAAAACAGAAGACAGTCAAAACAAACACGATGACTGATCCACAGTGACCTCAGGACACCTCTACAGACACACACACACACACACACACACTGTCTGACCTCTACCCTGGAAGGAAAAAAAAAAAAACAGCAGGTTTCCTTTAATCCAAAGGAAGTGGAGGAAGGCTTCATTGTCACGTGTAAAGAGTAAGGATTACCAAAGCAAGACAAATACACAGAGATGGCAAAGAGCGCTGAACTCTACTTGTTTGTCTGAAATATAAGAGCAGGATTAACGTGGCGAGATCACAAAGAATAAACTGAAAATATCCTCAAATATACTCAGATAATGATGAGAAATGAGTGTCTGTGCACACACAGACGGTGCAGGCAGTAGACGACACTAAAAATAGCATGTAGGAATTTCAAAGGCTAATCCATGTGAAGCCAAAGAAATCATTACCATCTCAATCCAGAGGACAAACACATACATGGAGCATTGTTTTGGAATCTTGCTGGGAAGTAAACAAAATGACCTTCAGAGGATGTCAGCACCCTGCTGATAAACATAATCACGACAGGCAAACAAAAATAAAATGATTGTGTGGGTATGCTACTTAAGCTGTCGTGCGTTATCTTGATGTTGTTTTCCTGGAGTTATTTTCCGTGAAGGCCCTTTGTGCATCTCATGAATCCCCTGCACAGGTGTCTTTTTCATGTTTTGCATGGGTATTTTCTATCCCTGCCCCACAGCTATAGCTACACACCCACAGCCAGTGACGACACCTGAGGTCTGGGCAATGTTACTCCGACATGTGGGTCTGTCTCATGTCGGCTTCATACAACAGATGGAAATTGTGGGGGCCCCAGATTGTTTGTATTTTGCACCATTGGAGATAATTATGTGTGCTCTCTGTGTGCTCCACAAAGGGATGATGAAGTAAAGATGAGCAGGAATTGAAGCACGAGAGATAGAGGCTGTTTTTCTACTGCTTAGTCTACATTCATACAACTACGTTTATCTGCATCAGTGGTGGTTGCTGGTCTTCGAAAACGGGAAGCTCATTTCAGGTTCAGTTATTTGTACACAAATTCTAACGTAAATTCTGCAAACAAGCACCTAGAACAAGGAAACTTGTTGATAATTATGTAAAACTGATATGCTCTGAAAAATAGAAATAGAAACACTTAAAATAGTGTTTTTTATTACCAACGACCAGCTATTTGTAACAAACTTGACTCGCGAAATCCACACACGCAGAAGAGGCTCCGCTGTTGTGAAGATTTCTGCAACGCTGTCAATCAAAAACTGGTTCTGCCTTTCAGAAACTTCCTCCAATCATCACGGTCTGCGCCCGCCCACTGCTCCATTGACTCTCAGAGAAGCTGAGCTTCTGCGGAAGTGACGTCTTTGCCGCATTTGTCCAACCAGCGTGGAGCTCTCACAGTGAGAAAAACCTATTCTGTTCCATCTCATACAGAACAGTTGAAGCTGAGCTTCAAGTGGTTTTAAGTGGTTTTCAAGTGGCTGCTACAGGAATATGAAAATCACATAAGACGATCCGTCATCCGTGATAAACAGCTGATTCTGAACGAACTAGTGACAACGTTCTAATCGCGTTGGAGTGCATGTTTAGTATTGAAATGTAAATACAACACAGTAGATATTTGACATTTTAGAGGAAGCTGAGCTTCACTTGCTGTCTTAGAGAAATTGCCACTGATCTGGACCGATCTTACCTTTCTTATTTTCAGAAAGTAACGATGAAGAACAATGGTGAAAATAACTGTGTCATCGTTTTCAAACTTCTCCATTTCTGCTCGTCCAGGTTAAAACACCTCCAAAACTTGGAGTTTTTTGTAAATGAGAATGAGCCAGAACCGTTTTCAAACTCAAAAACCACGGAATAATATGAACGGCAGACCAGAGCAGCCGTCTATAATTAAAGGTCCGAGTTTAAAATGGGTAATGCAATCCAAATTAAAAGTATTTATAGGGTTGGAAACAGAACCTAGAGGAGGTGCATAATAATTCACATTATGCACAAAGGTTATTTTATTGTTGTTGAGCAATAATGCTGCTATTGTGCAAAGCTGTTTGAAAAAGCCATTAATCAAACATTCTTAACCAACAACTCATCATTTAAAATAATATTTCTTTAAACTCTACAGCCACTACAGCCATGATTGATATTGTAAACATTATTAGAATGTACTTTCAGCTTCAAGCATGGATCAGCTGAAGAACGAGAGCTCTGGTGTCGTACAGCAGATGTTCAAATTTGCTCACTTTTTGGCTTTAAACACACAAGTGGAGGCCGCTGGATGATTCAGCCCTGAAAAGCTCTCGCTGATGCCGAGTTATTTTGCGTTCCAACTCGTTCTCTCCCCGTGTCTGCCAAAGCCAGCGATGCTGCTAGGTGATGAAGTGCTCCAGTGTTAATGTGACACTCACTGTCTCTCTGTAGCTAAAGACTGCAAACAAGGAACCAAGAAAACTCTCTCACGGTTTTGTAGGCACACGGCAATTTACTGCCTCTGCCGAAGATCGCTCAGAGAGAGGAGATGATGAAAAGTGTTGGAGCAAAGATAAGAGAGGAGAGAAAAGGAGGAAGAAGCAACGCTTCTATTCCCAGTGTCTTTACTCCCTCATCCTCTGCTCTGCTGCCGTCACACCAGAATGTGGGTCTTATCTCTGAAAGGTACTTCAACACAACATGCCCACAGACAGAGTCGACTGTGTGAACACACTCACACAAGGATGAAAGCAAGCACACACAGAGGAGAGGCTGTCATGCAAGGGGGAGTGGAAGCAGATTACAGGATCAGAGGAGTGTGGAAACATCAAAATGCAGAGGAGCCGTCACAGCATTTACAGCACAGAGAAACAACAGGCCGAAACGAGAAGCTAACAATGCCGGGCCATCAATCATGTTGCTCCTGTCAGCCAATAAAACAGACTGTGTGATCACAGTTTGAGGTCGTGAGGGGTCGGCCGACCCTACGGGGCTCCAGCAGGGGGTGACGTGGTGGATGTAGCCCTAATCTCAGAGCCGCATTACAAAGGAACACAGACTCCCCTTCAAACTCCTCCCTGCTGGCATTCACAAAGTTTTTCTACAACTGTGTTTCCTGCACTCCCTCACTGTAAGAAACTGCTGATCGGGGAAAAAGAAAAAAAAAAATAAGTTCAAGAACTCTATAGTAGGCACTTCATTACAGTAGACACTTTAGTCAAATCAGTGTTTTCAGGAGCTATACCTTTAAAAAGCCAAGGCCAAGGTAAATAATCACTTTTCATGGTTGATTAAGCGACTAATTGTTTGGTCTATAAAACGAACGCAGCAAAGAAATGGCAAATCGGAATTTTCCACAGCTCAGGTTTTGCCTTTAGCACAGATTTATCAAGCAGTAGATTGGAAGATTAGATAAGAGTAGAATAGATTTAAGAATAATATTAAATACGAAAATGTGGTTTCCAGGTCACGTACCAGATCATACGTTGAGAGAAAAAGTTTTGAGAAAGACTAAAATGACTAAATTTGACTGAATTCATTCATAGTGCAACCAGTCGTGATGTCACCCATAAAAATCTCAACTTCCATTTTGAAGCGTCAAGATTTGCACATTGACCAGCGTCAAGGTTTTCCACTTGTGGGAACACAATTCACACAATTGACATTATGTTCTGAAGAGCTGAAAGAAGCAACTGAGACCATTAACTCTCACTGATATTATTGATAAAGTAAAAAGTAGGCTAATGTTTCCAATTCCTTTTTCCAACCAGTGGAATTGGCCCCCTGGTGGCTATTCCATATGGCTATTCCATATTCTAATGGCGTGTTTCCACAGAGTGGAACGGTTCAGTTCGGTAGGTTTCAATTAGGAAGCGTACCAAAATAACTGGCCCCAACCATTATTATTCTCATACAAAACTTGACGTCTTGTTGAGAGCGCGACAAACAGCTACAAGCAGAAAAAAAAGACAAGTTGCACTGTTGCTCTCCGTTGTGTCGCATTCGATGTCGCTGTTTGTTGTTGTTGCACAGGTACAAAGTCACGCTACATGGCCATCGGGCACAGCCCACACTCCACCTACCAAGTAAAGGTACTGTTCTCAGACAAAACATGAGCCTGACTGAGGACTTTAGCATTCCAAACCCTACCAAACTGTACCAAGATGGAAACACAGCTAAGGTAAACCGGAAAACTACGTCCAATCTTTAACAAGAGACTGTGGATTGTAATGTTTGGCATTACAATTGCATTTTTATATTTTAAGCCTCTCAGTATAGCCTATCATGCCTGCCATGATTCTTAAGTGGGGAAAGTTTTTGAATGCATCGCTGCAGATAGTATAAGATTGTTTGGTTGCAGTCAGAAAACAACAACACCATCTACAGTTACACTTACTTCTTGGAAAAATACCAGAGAAGCTCTCATGTCTTTTTAAGTCCAGATCAGCGTTTCACTGATCTATGTCTTAAGATAATCTGATTTTTGAAAAAGCACCATATCATAACGGTGACTGACATTGGATGCTAATGGCTGCTTTCAAACATAATGGAACAATTGGCAGAAACATGAGCTAAAACTAGAGAAAGGGATCTGGAAGTGCAAACCTCTGCCAAGGCTGTTCAGTCTCCTTCAATGTGAATACACATTTGGATAAATCCTGCATTCGGATCCGTGTCATCACCAAAATCTAATAATTGAATGAACTTCCCTGGGCCATGACCTACATCTCCCGAAAATGTCATCCAAATGTGTCCTTTACTTCTTGAGTTACAGGCAAACAGAAAGACAGAAAAACATGGCCAATAACACAACCTCGTTGGCGGAGGTTAGGAAATTCAATTCAAAATCCTTTTAAAAAAGCAGAATGAATTTATGTGCCGCCTTTGACCGTAACCTGTCTTCTCTGTGTATTGTATTTGGTGGTAACCCTTTCCATTAGAGTCGAGTAACAACACGGTAATAGTTTTGTAATACCATCTTATTTATGAGACAATATCTACTGTGGTAATAATAACAATGGCAATCATGTGTAAATAAGGAGATAATCTTACATCATACCAAAGTAATAGCATGGAGGAAACGAGAAGGGACGATGCGGGAGAGATAAAGACCACACAGTTCTTACCATATTATTAATTACTGTTATGGAACGTTTACTCGACAGTGAAAAGGAGAGCTTTCCATCAATGGCTCCTATGAAACTGTTTTTAGTTTCAGGTGGATTATGTTGACATAGTTTTGCTACCTTTGTAATGATGTAATCCTTGCTCCTGTATAATGGTGTAATGACCGCATAATGCTGTCACATGGAGAGACCGTCAGAGAAGGTGAAGGAAAGGTTTTCTAATCATGTGTCAGATGATAATGACTCACAAGTGAGAGCACTAAGGCCTATCAACGAGCGACTGATATAGGAAGTTGTCTTTTATGGCTTTTCAGGTCTAAATCATCCCCCCACCACAGTTAGTGTGGTGTAATTTATCAGAGTATTCCTTGTCACAACAGTCGTGGCAACACGCCGAGCTCCAGATATTAACACTCCTCCATCAGAGCGAGCGGAGCGCTCCGACACATACACACTGAGATAAAACATCTGGCCTTTCTTCACTAAACACATTCCCCCTGCGTGTGTGCGTGTGGATCCTCTCTGTCCTCCCCTCTTCACTGCTGATATCTGGCAGTGTTGGTTGTGCGTTGGAACAGACCTGGAGGTCTTGGCTGAGACTGACCCGATCCCTCCAGACATTTAATGCCGTAGTAAAAAACGGATGGATGTGTCCCACTGTCGGACTCCGGGCCCAAAACTGTCCGAAGTACAGTATATTATAAATGCGGCGCTCAAAGACGCAGAGAGAACGAGAGTTTATGAGCAAAACAAATGCTTGCTCACCCGTCTCCTCCTCCTCTGTAGAAAACAGAGGTTAAAAGTACAGAGCGCGGCAGCTTATTAAGGATTTTAACATGCAGTCGTCAACCAAAACCGCCAATGGCACCTCTGATGAGCTCGTAATCCTCTTACCCACCCTCTGTTTATTCTGTTTTAATTGATTCATAAAAGTCACTTCTGAGAGATTAGGTTTTTCCCATCAACACATGAAAGACGACAGCAAATTAAGCAACCGCAACAGTATTTTACTCTTATCGCATCCTGTGCAATTTTGAGATTAAATATCTTGTTTTTATTTTTCAGAACAACCTTTTCCTCAAAAACCTTCCATCTTAAAGCCACGGTTCTCAAACTGTGGTGCGTGTACCCCCAGTGGTAGGCAAGCTTCCTCTGTTGGTACTTGGTGGAAAATCAGAAATACTGTTCTACTGTTTATACCAGGGTATGTGATGTGAGTGGAATTATGACTGGAGTGCATAGAAAATGAAACAAATAACATTTACATCACTGTATATTAACGTTTACTTCAAGAGCTCAATATAATAATATTTTCTCAGGTTGTCCTTGTTATAAAAATGTTGAGAACTATTGCCTTAACAAATATTAGAAATTCCACGAGTGATTTAAGAAGTCATCATTTACTTTTTGGTTCACTTATCATGTCATAACACTATTAATAGTACAAAAGACATTTTTATCCCTTTACTTTATGTTTTCTTCAGCCTTCTAATGTATTTTTGTGTTTTAATTTACTCCTACAGTATGTCTTCCATTACAGGGCCACACAAAAAGCCCTTATGGTTTTGTTTTTTTATGTTCTTCCCACACATTTCATTGTTTTTTTCCCATAATATCTTTTCTCCTTGTGTCAGATGTTTTTTTATGTATTTAATTTAGATTCACATTTTTACTTATTCCTCTCATGTGCATGTAAATGAACAATTGAGCTAAATTAGGAGACTATTTTTGTTTCATCCTTGGACTGAGAAACTACTTATCCAAGTTGTAAAAAAAAAAAAATCACAATTATCCTTTAAAATTTCATTATTCACCCATCTGCGTAAAAACTATACAAGACCACTACAAAAGACGTGCTTCAGTTTAGAGGTTTATAAAAAAAAGTGTCACAATTACACATGACATCAGCCCAGTGGTGACATGAGACGAAATCAAAGTCAGTATATTTTTAGGTGTTCTGTGAAGTTTATGAGCGTTGAAAACCACGGGAGGTCTCGCACTGATAATAATCAAATCATGGCAGATTTTTTTGCACAGTCGGGATCAAATAAAACATCTCCGATGAACACTTCATATTATGACAGGGAGGAAAAAAGTATTCGGTCCATGGTGTAAACCTGGTCCTCTGAAATGGCAGAGCCTTCCTTGGACAATGATAAGTCTTCTTTCCCACGCCCTCTACACAGCCAACTGTACCAGATTATGTCATTCACTGTGAACATGGACACTTTTTTGTTTCATTAGAAATTCTATTCAAAAGCAAAGCAGCTCTTTGATAAACGCTGGCTTGATTGTAGGATGGATAATACATGCATGTAATATGATCAGATACAGTACATCAATCAGCCCAAACATTTAAGGGATAGTGGGTTAGGGTTAGGGAAGTTTCTTTGTATCTTTGCGAGACCTCCTGACTCTGAATGGAGACAGCCCTCAATCTCCCCGCAACAAGCCATTTAACCGTCACAATGACTCTGAAGCTGTTAAATTAGGGTAACAATCCTTAATTTCTTTAAGCATCTTTAAGTGTCCTTTTTGAGCTACTGACACACCACCTTTGACGCACACACCACCCTTTCCATTTCTGTGTTTCCATTAGGAATAGCACCAAAATAACCAGCCCCAACCGTTCCTTTCTTATACCCTTCCCTTGAGGTATCAGAGTAAAATGGTACAGTTAGGTCAGGGTGGAGCTAGAGCGGCTCCAACCACAAAAGATTGGGCGAAAAAAAAAACATCAAGGTTCTGCTTTACTGCTGCTTCCTTTGGTAAGTTTGTGTCACATAAATAAATCAGAACAACAGATTTTAAACACCTAGGTCACAAAATAAGACATTTGAACTAGCAGATTTGAACTACAGACCAAAGAAAGGAATGGTTGGGACTGGTCATTTTGGTATATTTCTTATGGAGATGCTAAACTATTCCATATCCATCTGTACCAAACACGTCTTTACAGGCTGGTTCAAGGAAACGGTGGCACACACCATCTACTGTATCTGCTCTGTGAAGTCCGACTTCAACAAACTGAACTATCCCTTTAAAACTGTGTAGACAGAAGTACTCGACACAAGTATTTGCTATTGTAGAAAAACCTATAACTAGTTTTAACATTGTGGGGGATGATTGTGTAAATTTGACATACGCACACTGAGCTGTTTTCATCTTCAAAGACAAACTTAATCGTTTTTAAAATTGTCCTTTTAAACAATGCTGCCTGTGAGGCCGTAGAGATTGTGCAACGGTTTTTATGATGTTTTTAACAATTGCTGCGGAAACACAATTTTTATGTGCATTTTATTGTGACTGACAGCCTGTGTGTGTTTGCAATTGTTTTTTATTGTTTTTATTCCATTATTAGGAAATTCATAGGCACAGCAGAGTCCAAGGCACGTTTCCTTATGGGACAATAAAGCAGATATTGATTGATTGACTTTCTGTACTTTTGTGTGTAAATTTTGTCAACAAATCAACCACTCTTTTCCCTGTCTCACTCTTTTTCTGGTACAGTTGGTCTCATCACTGAGGTTGAGGTTGGATAAAAGTGGTCGTGTGGTAGTTTTTCACCTTTTTCCTTACGGAGCTCCCCCTAGAGTTTCGGAGTATATAATCTTACGACACCACCGTAAACATCCATCCATCCATTGTCTACCTCTTTATCCTCACTGTTGCTATTTGAAAAAAAACTAGTGTGTGTCAGACAGTCGTTTCCTCTTCCTTGCTTCCGCCGTAAACAGTTTTCTCTGCTTCTACTTCTGTCGGCTCTGCCATGATGAATACTTAAAATTATGCCATCCCTGCCTTGATCTTATAGTGTGTGTAGTGCCGCATTTCCCAACAAGCCATTTAACCATCACAATGACTCCAAAGCTGTTATATTAGAGCAAAACTCCTGCATAGTTCTGCTTTAAGAAAAAGAGAAATCTCTCTGATCGATCCGTCAGGCCCTTCCAGGTAAAGAGGGACGCGTTACAAACCTCTTTTGACTGAGAACCTCCTGAAAAGTTCCAGCAAACTCAGCTGCACTTTTGGACAAAAAAAGTGAAGTGGCGGTAGCTCGGGCTAAGGTTTCTGCACGGTCAGGTGCAGCCAGGAGAAAAGGAATTCCAGCTTGGCGAGAAGGGCTGCTCTGATGGATGATTGATCCTGAGCAGTGTTTGTAATTCATCTCCCAGTGTGCCCTTTCCTGTCCCTCTGCGTATCACAGAGTGTGTGAGGCCTCACACATCACAATTACACAAGACATCTACAGTGAAAGTAGTCGTCCGCAGCTTAGACTCCATTCATAATGACCTCTAGAGTCTCCACATCTCTGGCAGGACGCCCATGTTGGCCAGTTTTCAGCCCAACAGTGTAGACAGAGAGAAAACCAGGGAACAAAAGCCAGCTACACCACAAATGAAAGAAGAAGAAGAAAAAAAAAAAAGAGCGTAACACAATTTGCACTCAATTATCCTCTTTTGATTTACTGATACTCAGGCGCTAAAAGGGACACATTGTGCTGCCTTAGCATGACCAGCTCACAACATGCGGCACTGAGGTGTCTCTGAAATTCAAGCCTGACGCCAAACGACTATGTCAAGAAATTTCCTATGATAGTTGTGATACAGTGCTGCCACTTAAGGAACAATACTTTCCATTATTCTGCTGAAATACACAAACCCTGCACCCCTCAATCCTCTGCCCTTTCACCCTTTTGGCGTCCCTCTGGCTACCCACCCACACCCAGGGGGTAACGGTGCATGGACCGTGAGAGCGTCAACATACAAAGACACAGGAGCCTCAAATCTAATTTTATTTCCAGCATTCCGTTACATTACAAAAAGATAAATTACTTCAAAAGAACACTGTGGTTAGGGTTCACAGAGAAAGTATGAACAATGCTCATCACGATTATTACTTCAGTCTGTTCTTTGTCCTTTTAGCAGTAACATGAACATTACTTTCCAGTTGAAAAAAAACCTTACACTTCTCTCTCCCTCATGATATATTCCCGTGGTCTTCCTTAAAACGACAGTTTTCTACTCAATTGTCAGCCTGTGACAACAAAACCTTTCATTCTCGCTCATGTTGTCTTTCCTATACAGGCAACACTTAAAGAGAAACGTGTCCCACTGGAGCCGTGCCACCCTTTCACCAGTTATCCATCCCTCCCTCCCTCCTCTCTGTGAGCGAGAGCCTCAGGGATTGAAGGAGGGGAGAGTTGAGTGTGGACTTTCAGCACAAACTGTAATTCCCCACTTTGTCTCAGGGTCCAAGATCCATCTGGTCTCAGATTTATTATCTCTGCTTCAACGGGGCTCTGTTTACTCAAGTAGGTAGGTTTACACGGTCAAATTAAAGGGTTCTTATTAGATGCACTAACTAATTTCTGGTCTTTTGTAAATAGGATATAATAATGGAGGATATCCAAGGAGGGAAATCATTTTAACCCTTCTGTGACTTACTTCATTCTCATTAGTGTAACTCCTAGACTGTTTGTGATATCTAGAAAATTCTAAAACTATGGACTGGTGACCTGTATACGGTGTGACCATGCCTTTCGCCCTATGTCAGATGAGATTAGCACAGCACCCACTTTTACAAGTGGTAAAAGACAATTGGATTGATGGATACCGGAAAGCAGAGAAATAGAGCTTTTTGTGCCCATATACTCACCATTACGGCAGCCCCTCAGGACTTCCGCGGAACAACCGTCCAATCACAGGCAAGATTCACCAGTACCGTAATTCCTAAACGGTTGAATAACTGCCAGATATCGAAAGTGAACGTTATCTTGGAAAAAAAGGAGCAGAAAGGGACAGAAGCACTCACTCATTGAACATTTTTTGACAATACTACAGCCATAAAAACGTGTTTTCATTCTCCAAATATGGCAGCCTAGAACCCTTTACACAACAACAACTACACTACATCGGCATGAGTGATATTCACTGACCTCCTCCTGACTTTGCTACGTCTCTCTCTACCTGTAACTCATGCAGACGCACACGCACACGCACGCACACACACACACACACGCACACACACACACACACACACACACACAAATACAAGGACAACGTACAGCCAGACTCAATTAAAACCACATTTTTTTTGTTCTCGCAAACAGAAATGAAGAAGAAATTGAATTATGCACACAAACCTCTCAGGATATTCTACATGGCGTCACAGAGAGTGTGTCTAAGTAAACTACAGCAAAAACAAAAAGGGAGAAAAAGGAAAAAAACTTGGGTTGTGGTTGTCGGCCGTCATGTCTCCACAAAGCTGACCAGACATGGGGCCACATGTGAACTCCATAAGGCAGGACAGAGCCCTTTAGGAAGACGACATGGAGGACAGCCAACAGAAATAAAAAGGTCCATGACATCACCCTCTGTCCCTCAACCCAGAGTCAGTAGCAGGAGGCGGAGCAAATAGGTTTAACTATGGCACAGTAGGAGTGATTTACTGCCCTGTCAGGCCGTCTGTCATAAGTTACACATGCAACTGATATGCAGGAGGAATGTGTGCGGAAATAGAGAGATAGAGACAGTGAGTGTGAGTGTCCTGTATCAAGTTCATTAATTACAGCGACAGAGCAAGTTCAGCTCACAGTTTTTCTGCTGTCCCACCCCAGGTCATTCTCGGTGCGAGCGCTTATGCATTATTGTCTGTCTCACATGTGCTTGTGCCTGGTGAAAGCAGGTGTTTTTAGTGCCATGTTTGTTTGCTGCCAGGCCTGGGCTGACTGTGAGCTCAGCATGAATGAGTGAGAGAGCCATAAACACCTGAGGAAACAGGAACACACAGACACTCGCTCTCTGGATTGTATTTATGGTCCCTGTTTAGGCGGGGGTGAGGTGGAGGGAGAGTCATCATGCACGGCTCAGCTTTGGCTGTGGCGAGCGTCCAACCACAACACCATGGCTGTTACAGCCCTTACCACCCCCACCGACACCCCCACCCCCGATGAGTCCCAGGGGGCACTGCAGTGGACGGAATGCAGGCCTGGGTTTAGAGGTTCAGGGGTACGTCCTGTTGTTAATGAGCTCACCTCGCTGGGCCTCTCTGGCTCTGAACCCCCAACACTGCCTCACCAGCCACACCAGCGCTGCCACGACCAGACTGGACCAGTGAAGCATGCTGCACTTCCTGTACACTCTCTAAGGTCTGTGCCCCAGAGGTGATGTCAATGCGATGCATGTCTCCAGATGAACAAGAAGATGATAAACGTAAGTGTGGTGCCATGTTGAAATGGTCTGACGGGCACTGCAGAATGAGCACGCCCGAGTTTGTTTGTGTGTGTGTGCGTGTTGGTGAGTGTATATAGACGATAACGAACATCAAAGATACGACCTCTGTGCTTAATGATGCATAATGTTCAATTAGTGCAATGTAAACTCTTGTATTCACGACACAGACTTTCTGTGGAAAACTGCAGCACTAAAGATCAGCTTTAAGAGTAATAGTGACATGTGGGAATGCAAGTAAATCAATATGCTATACATTTTCTTTTTTTGCCTTTAGCTTCTCCTTCTTCTGTCTAGGGGGCACCATAGCACACGATTTGGCGGAGATCTTTACAACAGTTGACGCAACCCACTGGGGTCAATTTAGAGTGTCCAAATTAACAATGAGCAATAGGGATTGGGTACCCCAGCCCTAGACCTGGTGAAGGATTCGAACTGGCAACCCCTCAATATACACCTCGACATGAACCAAAATGAAGCACATTTTAAAATGGAAGCTCAAAACCCAAGTGCAAGATGGACGTGATGCTTTAGGTTTAGTTAAAAGCAGTTGGGGATAAATTAACGCTAACCAGAATCTCCTGCTTTGAAGTTATGGATGTTAGAAAGCTGTGGAATGTCGCTTAGAATTAGCACTGATGAGCTAAACTGCTAACCACCTAATACTAATAAAACTGTAAGGGGATATATCGCCACCTAGTGAAGTGGAGTCTGACACACTTCCTTCAATAAATTCCCCGCTAGTGTTTATATACTGGGACAAGAACAGTTGCCCGATTACAACCACAGATTAACTGTGCATGAAAACACAACGACTGTTTCAGGCATGTCATATATTGTCGTTGACGTTGTCAAAAATGTAATGCAAGCCGCTGAAATTACACTATATAATTACGCTTGTGCTCAGATCTTGTGAAACGGCTATTGTTGACCATTTGTGCACAACTTTTGATTGCTTGTGAAACTATAAAGTGCTCAGCTTACATGCTATAATCCTGTATTCTGTAGCCTATACAGGAGACTGTGGTTAGAGCTCATTGAAGATACTTCATGGGGCTAAATGATGGATGTAGCATGAACTTTGGCACAAAACTTTGGCGTACAGTGCATGACACTACATAGTCCTTTTGGGAGGGAAATACTCTCCTACCTCAAAAACAAGCAAAAAGTGTTTAAAGTCTCAGGTTATTTTACAGTACTCCTCATCTGTGCCTACAGGACAAATTAAGTCCCACTGTGCCAGCTGTGTATGGCTTCAGCTTTACATATTATTTAATCTCCAGAGGCAAGTTCCATTATCCTCGACTCTTTCTTCTCCCACCCAGTGGAGTGAGGTAATTTCTCTTTGGTCATGGAGATGGGCTCCTTAAGGGGAATGGCTGCTCCTCTGTCAGGTCTGAGCTCTCAGTGCAAACTAGGCATGTCTCCAATTAGACCTACTCCTGACACAGTTCATCCAAACCTCTCCACTCTCAGTCTTCAGTCCAGAACTAATCACAACCACTAGCACCCCTCCCCTCGTCCACACTAAGCATGGTATCAACCACATGAGCAAATGGAAATATATGCAAAATCCCGCTCAAAGTGGAGCTCAAAAGTCAGGACAGGAGAGATTACGTTTAAATTCTACACCCTGTCCAGAAGATACAACGTTTAATGACTGGGAAACTGAACCAGACGGGGGGGGGGAGGGTCTGTGATATGTGAGGCCATAAATGATGTCACCACAACACACCACAGCAACATCTCTGTGATGTGGTGGTCTGCCTGTGGTTTAGTGTACATGGGAGTGGAGGAGGGTTTCCCAACCCACGACGCCACAACACTTGAGCTTCTCTTATGTGGTATTTCACATGTTTATGAACTAATAACATAGACAAATGAGCAGCTAAATCAATCATCAGGGCGACTGGGAGTGTACATGAACCACAGACTGATACAGTGTAAGAGAAGCATATCTAACCTACAGTAAAAGCAAGTGTTTTCATTGTCATATTATGTTGTAAATGTGGTTCATTATGTGGTAAAAAACAAGGGGACAAGACGGAGCCTATGCCACAGGACCTTTTTCAAGTACTTTGGTGCATATTTAATGTACATTAAAAGTGTATGGGTAACTACATGAGTGAAAGACATATATAAACTTCCCAGTGTATGTCAGACAGAAACTGGGTCCAGTGAAGTCATCACAGCAGGATGGAACCAAGTAATGAACCATCAATGCTGCGACTGTCTCCGCACCGACGTCAAAACACCACATATGCGTCATTACCTTCTCAGAGCTAAACCTAAAGACAGTAGCACCGTGTCTTGTACTCTACGGCAGCTTTTTCACGCTTGTCTATACCTGCGAGCAGAGAGGTGGTGATACACTACAGTATGTTGAAGGACAGGGAGCAGGAGGGTTAATGCAGCTTTAATGACTTCAGCTGTTGAGATGAGAGATGGAAGATAGAGCCCACACCTCGACGAGCGAGGAGGATTTAAAAGAGGTCAGGACTTTAAAGGTTCCTCTTTATCTCTGTACATGATAAAAGCGCTGTTACCGCCGTCTGTCTTCTCTCTGCTCCTGATTACGCGGCATGTCAGGCTGTAAAACGCCTGCCTGGCTGTGGGTCACGCACTCAAAGCACACTTGTCCACTTAGTCCACCACTGGGTGAAGGGGAAATACCTCTGCTTTATTGGGGACGGAAGAATACTCCGGCTGCCACGGCGTGGGTGTGTGTGTGTCTATTTTCATCCCCTAAAAGTTGTTTTGCACCGCTGACTCAGCACACTTGATTTCTTTCTGACTGCAGGAAAAATAGTTTTCAATGCACTCCCGGGGGAGCTTTTGAGAAATAATAAATAAATCAGGAAGCAGAAGAGGCATTTCCAGTCCTGGAGCCAGATACATAAAACTTAACTCAAATTCAAGGCTAAGCATGTATGAAAGAACTATGCATCAGTGCTTCTTGAAGTTATTTATTTCAGATTCAGGCGCAGACTAAATAGTGCAGAGATGCAGGTCAAGAAATGGAGCGTGAAGCATGAGCCACATTGTGGTTCTTCACGTATGGACGTTATATCACACGGATAAAGTTGTTCTTATAATAAAACTACATTTATAATCATGTCTCATGTAAATCCAAGTCAACTGGATCTGCAGGAAATGATATTCCACAAATGCCGTGACTGCCTCTTGCCTTTGGCCTCTAAATATAGATGAATATAAAACATGAAGGCGTTGAGAGTTATAATTATAATACTCAATCATGTTTTATTCCACAGCCTGCATAGTGTGCGGGTGCATGCTGAGCATGTGGTTTGCATGGAACATTTCAAAAATAATGCCATAATAATATTATCATAATTATTACTATACATTCCAATTGAAATGCCTAAAGGCCTCTATGAAGTCCAATTTGTGGATTCTTCAAAACCGTGAAGCACATTCCAGCACACACTCACATAAGAAGAAGAAAAAATCTTTCTTCCAAATGTAGTTGGGTTTGCCTGTATTTTCTATGGTGGTGTCATTTGTTAATTAATGTCTATTATGACAGCTCCCCTGAGAGGAGCAGCATGATCTTAAAGGGCTGGATGCTCCGGTGTCTAATCCCATCAGGGGCACTAAACCCAGTTCTCCTGAACTTCAGCTGCTTCCAATTTGGGCTCAGTGTTTGTCCATGAATATCAGCTGCTCTGGCCTTCTGGCCTGCATGTATGTAATCTCTGTGTCACTGTAGCTCGCTTCATGTCAATGCATAAATACTCAGACTGTGGGGGCGAGAGCAGCTGCACCTAATCTGCTCTTTGAGAATGAAGAGAAACGGGCATATTTAACACTAATGCAAACACAGGAATGTGTTTGAAACGTGCCCTAAAGAAAAGAAAAGAAGGTGGGCTGAATTTAATGACGTAGTACATAATGTAAACATAAATAAACATCCATCTCAGTCAAACTATTGTGAAATAAGTCCATTTAGTCTATCACTCTGTATTTAAGGCGGTGTTTGGAATCCTGTTGCTGGGCGACATTCCCACGCTGCACACAGGAAGTTATTCATTTTGTGTCAAGACCAATGAAGGCAACGTCAAAATTGCTCATGTAAAGTGAGACAGGATCGAAAACACAAAGAAGTGTCCATGAAAAGGTGAAGGTTTGTATTTATATAGCGCTTTTAAGTCTTGATGACCACTCGAAGCTAAACACAGCTTATCCCTGATTATCCCTCAGTCAAATCTGATAAAACTGGGTTGACAGAGCATGTTATCAAATAAAGGACACAGCATACACATAGTTCACGAAACCCAAACAGAGGCAGAGTAATAACGTCAATGACGACAAAAGTCCGCACTGCATCTTTAAAGGTTTTCAGTGTAACGACCCGTACAGTTCTGCTCGGTGTGGTCTCACAGGAGTGGGAGTTGAGGTGACCTGCCTTTGTTCTGCTGCATCCTCTACGACCTCAGGATGGGGTCCCTCCACTCACACGCCTGCAGCCACTATAGAGCAGCTAATCACAGTGAACAGCTGCATCCCTCACTGTACAAATCCTCAACACCTCACTGTCCCACCTACGGATTCATCCTGGCAGTCGTACACACACGTACCGACGTCCACGCACTCCCACTCTTCCCTTGCTAATGGCAAGCTGCAGCTGACTGATGTTTAAAGCGTGGGGTTTAGCGTGTAGCCCTGTGATAAGCTGCACTGAGCTGTGAAAACACAGATTACATTTCTGCGGCTTATTACAGACAGCGCGCCTCTGCCTTCCAGCCATATCGTAATTGCAGCCCAAAAGACCGCAGCCTCCGCTTGGCTGTGAAATACGCCTTGATGGGGACCCCCGCAGCAGAGTTTTGACAGCCATGCTAATTCAAGTCTACGCTCCTCCATGTGTTTTGCTGCACGGCGCCCGCTCCCTCTCCCCTGATAAGCTGCAGCCACAGTTCTTTCAAGTTCTCTCCTCAAATAAGAGCCTTTGATTCCTCAAATCAAAGCAAATCAGGGTCAACTGTCTCTTAGTGTCGTCCTCACACATTTAGGATGCTGTCAAATTAGCAAGATGGAGGGAAAAGTGCTAATGATTTTTATTTTTGTACTGTATTTAGATGGGGTCACACTGTCTTACACTGAGAGTGAATTGGTCCTGCAATGGACTGACGACTTGTCAAGGGTGAACTCGCCCTATGGATCCAGCTTCCCTCAACCCTCATGTGGAGGATTAAGCAGTAGACTATGAATGAATGAATGCATTTGGATGCTGATGCAGCCCAAAGGAGACAGACAAAAGTCCTTGAGAGTCAGTTCTAATTTAATAATCATTCTCCTATCCATTACATTTGATATTCTCAAGTCCCACAATTACCTCGAAATGAGGTATAATTTTCAATATTTGTGTACAAGTTGGGATATCCCCTCTGAAAACAAGCATTTATGACTTGGATTGCCAACACTAACCGAGCATACATTAAATCCCTGTTTTTGGCAGGCAATGAAAGTGTCTACATCTGCAAATACTTAGCCTATTTTTTCTCAAGCTCAATCAGAGATAAAGACCACTGTATTCCAGGTCCAGGAGTAAGACAATATCTCCCAAACCTCATAGAAAACAATTAGGACACAGTAATTACACCATTGGCCTGGAATTCCAGCCAGAATGAGAGCGAATGTGAAGGCTCCCTGACTGATGCAGTGTTATCTTACTCGCTTGGACTGCGATGGACTGAGTTTGTTTATCAGCCTGGGTGTGATGTAATGTTTTGCTTTTGAAGTCCTCAGTTTGATGATGAGAGGCCAGAACTCCTCACAGGCTCGTGTGTGTGACTGGATGACAGAATGGCGTGATCTCTCCCCATAATGCTGTCTCATTTACAGCTGCTCTGTGCCGATTTGGCCTCGGAAACGCATAATCCAAAAACTAAACAGGGACACATTATCTCAAAAACTGTAGTCTGTGACTTTTAAACATAAACAAATGTCTGAAGACATTCAAAGCCGTTGTCAAATGAGTTCACTCAATGCTGATTAATCTCTCGGTATAGTGGTGTTTACGTGCAGTGTCGCCTGGCAATATTGCTGAGCTGCACACAGGAAGTGATTCATTTTGTGTCAAGACAGATGAAGGCAACAGCAACATTGCTCTAGTAAAGCAAGACGGGTGCAAACAGCCTGGATTATAGCTGAAAACACAAAGAAGAGCCAAACAAAAGTGTGATTCTACTGCTCAAAAAACCCGCCCACCTTTGCACTGCTACTGTATAAACTCCCTCAGTCAATTTTCTTGAAATAGAATACAAATAATGTTACATCGTTTCTGTTAAAGAAGACAGAACAAAGGAAGAATAATAACATTAAAAACTAAAAGTTACACACTGCAGCTTCACTGGACCTGTTGATTTATGGATGTTAACCTGTTTGCTGGCAGGCAGTGGGGGTGAGAATGGAAGGACCACGAGAGAAAACAACTCTCTCATCTCCGTTTCGAAAAACAACCGCTTCAGGAACTGTGCTCACAGCTTATAACTCACTTCCTCTCCTCTCACACACACCTTAAAGCAGCCTGAGCCTCAGAGTCCTGCTGATATAGATGTTATTGAGACCTGCTGTAAAACAGACTGGCCTTGGGAGTCAGACATGACCTGGGGTTTTTGAGGTAATCTGGTGAGAGAACAGAGGAAGTAAAATCTGAGCAGCATAAGTTAATGAACAGATCATACACATTTTCCACAGTCTGTGAAACACAGACAAGCAGAAGGAGAGGGATGGCGGGAGTGAAGGTATATGACCAAACCCAGTCTGAGGGCAATTTGCTTGAAAAAAGCGTTTCCTAAACTTTTTGTATGGGGACCACATTTTTAACAATGACAAACATTTGCCACTAACCTAACAGAAAATGTGAGCATGATGTAACATTTCTATTTTTACTGCCATTTTGAGAAGATAAACCACTAATTATTTAATAAATCTTAAATTAAAAGGCTGGAAATAGTCCCAAATAATCTCTGATTATCTCTGGGAATGACAAATCAAGACAGTAGATTTTTGAAGTGCACTCAGATAATGGCCTGCTTTACTTCAGGTCAAACAAGTGCATACAGTTGGCTGAAAATCCACAGAAAAAATGTGTGGAGATTTGCAAATGGAGCCCCGCACACAGGTACTGAGCCTGTGGATTTGAAACTTGCACCCACTGAACTGCAAATGCAGCTTTAGCTTCACTTTGCAATACTAGAACAGCACAATCCCGACTCTGCTGCACCATTATGTGGCAAGCTTTTATTTCTTGTTAAAGTGATGAGTGAGGCAGACAGCAGCGGGATATCAGGTTCTGTGCTGGCAAGAGGTTCTGTTCACGCGGCAGGAGCAGAACAAAGCGCCGGTGGCTCTGGATAGCATCCATGGTGCCGCAGAGTAAAGGCCCATGTGAATAGGAGCTGTCACTTCCACTCAGTGCCGTCTGTGATCTGAGCCACCCGGAACGGCGCTTAGAGAGGCAGCTAATCCTAGCATCCCTGTCGGCTCGACAGCCCCCCTGCCATCATGACAGCCAGAGGGGAGTCTCCTCCAGCAACAACTTAATTGGATAATTTCCTCCCCGGTTCTACTGTGTGTAGTTCTTTGTTAAATTAAGTCTGGTTTGTCTGACTGTGACTGTGTTCCTTGACTTTGAGCGTGGTGAAGGTCTAAAACAAGCATCATATTCATGCAGTTGTGATGAGTTCTGTGTGTGAACACGTCAGAGAGGTTTCTGCAGGTCTGCAGACCACAGCACTTTTCCACGGATAATTAAGTCGAGCTACAGTTGTAGCTGGACTGCGCTGTTTAATTTGACTACTGTCATTGTCCCAGGATACAAGCCTGAAGTGTGTTAGCGCACCATCCTGTGGACAAGGCCAGCTTGGGTCAGATTGAGCATACACATGCATGTAGTAATTTGACTCATGTTAGTCCTACATTGAGATATATAATCCAGTAAAATTTCAGTCAGTTCATATATTTTATAAGTCTGGTTTTATTCAAACTGACCCGGTTTGGGGGGGGGGGGGGGCTTCCTTGTTCTTAATTCACCTGGGAGGGAGGACGTAAAAGAGGAAAAACAGCCACTGCTTTCAGCACCATAAAAAGTGACCACTTTAACCACTGTAAATATTTATTGTCCTTTGTGTCACAAAGCCCATTGATTTACGTTACACCCAGTCAAGTCCTGGGTCCCGGCATAAACAGCAACGCTCCACCCTTCTCCCCAGACTGCTGAGACACAGGGGCCAGCGCCAGGGGAAGTCATTATACACTGCAAGTGTGTGTGTGCGTACATGTGTGTGTGGCAGGGCAGCTACTGTAGATGAAAAATGGAAACAGCAGAGCTAGCATGGCACTAAAACAGGAGGAGAACAACTCGGTTCCAACTACTGGACCATAAAACTCCAAACCACACAAAAGAATCAATCCTAACATTGACTCTGAGAGTGAACACAATAAAACTGATTACTAAAGTGGAGGTAGTATTATGACTCACCCCGAAAACGCTGAAGGATCTCATTTCTAAACTTTGTTCTGAAGAAAGAAGCAGCCTTATTATGTAAGCCCTAATGGAAATCACTCCTGTTTATGAGTATGACTGGTACATGTGTGTTACGAAGGCAAAACAGAGCTGAGTGAATAAGGCTGGAAATGTAAAAATGACAAAAAATAGGAGACACACTCACAGGTACAGTAGAAAAAAAGAGAGTGAACAGAAGGATTGTTTCTTGCTCACAGATGGCTGTATCTCTAGACTTACCTTCTTCACAGGCAGCACCACTGAAACCTGGACAGCATTTCCATTCCAGCGAGGTCACTGTGCGGTACACCACTTTGTAGGAGGGCCTAACAACTGTCTTATAGCTGCAAAAAAAAGGGAAAAAAAGAAAGAAGAGGTCAAAAACCCACAGTAAAAGATGAAGTCATTTGTTTTTCTGACTCATTTTAACTGTAAATACACTACAATAACAAAATGACAAGAAAACATGGCACGAACTGAAGGCAGCACAGTGGAGCACAGAGAAAACCATGTTAGCCACAGGACAAGGAAAATCAATTTGGGTTTCTGCAATGGAATTATACCTATAAAAGTTCAAAAAAATTACTTGCACAGAATATAATTTCTTGTGTGGATAAACAGTATGTAAACTATGTGCAACAGCAACCTTTGACGTTTAAAACACAAAGAAAACAATACACAATTCGATTTATTGACCATATTATGTCTGACTCTTCCTCCACAGGTAGCGCTGTATCTCTTTGTAATCTCTCTGTTATTGAGTATTCAGTTTCTTGTTGACCTTTTATGTCACAGATAAACAAACATGGAATATTTAGTTCCTTCAGCTGCCGAAGCATGAAGGTCGTCTCTTCGTCGGTCCAAAGTGGGTCTTTTCCACAGCTGTCACTCTCGCAGACGCCATCATGTTGTTTGTCCTTTTCCAGCAACAGAACTGCAGATTATACATCGTCTTCTTCTACTTCCAGGTCATCGAAATGTCTAAGTAGGTTAGTCCAACTAACAATAGCTCGATGTTTACTCAGAAAAATTAACTACTGTCTTAGTCTGACTAAAATCAGACTTTTAACATGCATGCAAACGCACTGAACCTATTTGGTTACATGATGAGAGGACGTTTTTGAGAGCTGTGGTGAGGCTTTTTAAGTCTGGTAACATTCAGCATTTACAACCCCAAAAAACTTTAGCTGGCTTTCTTTGACTCACACTGCTCTGACATTGAAACGCTATGAGCTACATCAGTGGGTGGGTGACGGTGGATGGCACAACAAAACCAAAACACCAAAACCAAAACCTAAACAGAGTTTGCAGCTGGTAGCATCGTCAATTTAACATGTTTCTTTAATCTGATTACACATGATAACTAAATATAATCAACGTGGCTTCTGCTGTTTCAAGTGTTCATATCTCAGAGTTACAGCAGCAGCAGCATGAGTGCTTATGTTCCTTGGCTTGCTCACCTCCCTCCCGTACATCCCTGTGGCCAGCGGCATGTCTGGTAGACTCTCTGGAGAACTGTCCCGTTCTGCACCTGGCACGTCACCGTCTTTGTGACCGTATGAGGACACCAGTTCCTGAGGAAGGGGGGGGGGGAAGAGCGAAACTCAGAAATGCAGAGTCAAGAATAAAACAGCAGCAGGGCTGCGTCCATGTGTTATTCTTAGACAATGTAGACAAATCCCATTTTCAAAGGTAAATAACATGAGGGGTGAACCGTGTATGTTCTAAAAACACCTTCAGACAAGTGCACTCACACTATAGCACACTCGTAAAATTAAATTAGCCGTGCAGTCAAATTCAATACACCGTTTTGATTCTTTCCCTCTCTTTCCCAACCCTTTTGTTTTGAAACTTCTTTATGGTGTTTACACAGTTTTTATCAGGCACGAGATTTGCAGCGCTGCATTGTGGGCTGCATTTACACTGCAGCCTCTCCTCTGTCAATACACATCCGTTTGCATTTGTCTCTCAGAGGAGGCAAAGTCTCCCCAGAGAGGGTGAGGAGGAGGAAAACAAGGTCTCACGGGGAAATTAGAGTTTTTTAGCACAGGTTAACGTTCGGGTCATAAGTCCACTGACTATGTAATGTGCAAGACATTACGAGGATTCACTTGAGGCTGTTAAAAAAGTGGCTTTTTCATGTAAAGATCAGAGTTCAGGATGTTACTGTGAGGATATGATCAGACAGAGTCCACATGTCTCTCTGTGACCTCCTTGAAGCAAAATTAAAAAGTATTTTTCTCCTCAGTGAAACACATCTGTGCAACTATTAGGCCAACAGTGTTTCATTAGAGGAGACTGAAAGCTTACCGGTTTGTTTAATCCTCACATCCCTCTATCAGGAGCACATATGTGTACGGAGGGAAAACATTTAGCGTAAGAGGCTGGTTTTATTTAATCCCCCCCCCCACTTATCAAATCATGAAAACCCTGAAGGGCTTTAATATTTACTCTCTCACTTTTATTTTGATAACAGTAATAAGTATAAGTATGGCGATAGCTGAGAGAGAAACAAGAAGAGCAATTACTTTAGCCTGTGTTTACACAATCAATAGACGTATCGACATGAGGCCCTAATGTGAAACCTCAAAGGAGGCTTGTGTGGCCTGAAGCACAGAACTGCTCTGTGTGTTCTGCTGCCAATGTGTTTGTAAGCGTGGGACAGTGCTCCCACCAAAGACTGTTTGTCAATATGCGAGACCATATGTTTGTGTGTGTGAGAGACAGTTTACAGTAAAGGAAACCGCCAAAGGCGGAGGATGCGAGGCAGCAGCGACCCACCTCACGTTAACAACCTCCATATGTTGTGGTCGCCGCACACACACACACAGACCTGAGCCTGTGAGGAATGACTGCGCACTACTTACTGCAGCTATTTTCACAAAGGTTTCCCTGCCATAAGAAGTTAAAAATGAAAAGAAACTTCTTTTTTTTTTTCATGAACTATCACAGCAGATTGGAGTCCAATCCAAGGCCACGTTCCTGACCAAAGAACCCAAATGTGCACTGACCTAAAGAGGTGGTCTTGAGCTACATCCCATACTACACTACAGTTTTTAAACAAAAACAATCTTTGTCCATTGTCAGAAGTAATCTACGTCCATAAAAGACACCTGAAGACATGCAGTGTATCACATGACAGTTCAGGTATACACTGGGCGTGTGTGTGTGTGTCATTTTAAACTGGAAGCAGATTTTCTCTTCTGTAGCTGTTTATTTGATTTCACAAAGAACTATTAATAAGAAACAACAATGGTGGAAGGTAAGAGCAAGGATTTCTGTTACGGAAATGACAACAAGGTGAAACTGAGATTGCTCAGTTCATTTTCAGTGTGAGAACCATAAAGTAAAAATTAGCTAAATAGCACATTGGGGAGAGAAGAGTAGGAAACAATTGAAATTAGGGGAAAAATGCATGAAAAAATGCTGAAATTGTAGTTATTTTCCAAGAGGAAGACTATTTTTAAACCAGTCAATGTCATGTGTGGGGAAAAGCAGCACACAAAGACGAGGACAGGATGTAGCTGTCGTTAGGGTTGGAACAATAAACCAGTCATTACCAACTGATTTGATAAATAAATAAGATAAATCCTCTTAAATATGAATATTTTCTGGCTTATTCGCTAGGAAACTGAAATTATTTTAATTATTTGGACTAAACAAGACATTAGAGAACGTCATCATTTTGAGGTTTTTGGAAACACCAATCCATTCTCGGAACTTTCATGGACCAAAAAAAACAAATCGATTGATCCAACAGAACAGATTCATGAATTGATGATCCATTGATAAGGGAAAAAGGAGTAAAAAGGAAGTGTGCAGAAGTAAGACAAAACTGGAATTACTCAGACTTTTCATGATACGCGAGTAAGTAATCAATCTGCCACACGTGCTTTTAAAAGACAGGCCTCCACAAATGTATGAATCTATGCTTTCCCTTGTCCAAGAAGATTGACTCTAACCATGGGTGAATTTTCAAACATTGAAGGAGCTGTGGTTAGGTAGAGCTGGGGAGGAGGGAAGTGGGGGGGGGGGGGGGGGGGGAGAGACTAACCCTTAACTCCTCCCCACCACTTACCCTCCAGAACCAACAGATAAACATCTGACTTTCCCAGGCTGAGGAGGTGGAGGTTTCACCTGGGAACAGCTCAGATCGTCACTGGGGGGTACAGGGTGGGAAGTGGTGGGATTGAGTTTTATGGTCTTCCCCTCTCTCTTTGCCTTGCACTTATGTAATTACCACAGAGGAAATGCCAACCACTGCGGCTTCAGTGAATAAAATAACAAAAGCAGTTGGTATAACAGAGTTTACAATTTCCCAAATGGCTCGACAACTGATACCGGCATCACCTTCGCTGTGCAACTCACTAAAACCGTACAAAGTTTCCTTTAAAATGTTTTTAACTCTCGTCCAAGCGGTTTCTTCGGCTGCATATAATTAGACTCCAGAGGATACAATGACCTGAGAAACATCACTGAAATCCTTGCAACACTTTTTTCCACCGCAATGAGAAGAACAAGATACACATTCCTTTGATGTGTGAAGATAATTATGTCACCTGGGTATAAGTCACACCATTATCTCCTCTGGGATGTAAAGGTATGCATCATATTTTAGAGCCCTACAATAACACACTCACATTGTTGCATAATCAGCAAATATTTTGATATTCATTAAAACAAGATTTCTGGTTTTTCAGCTGCTTAAATATGAATATTTTCTAAATTTGCTCCATATAACGAAGAAAGCACTTAACCAAAGGAAGGCATTTGAGAACGTGATCATTTCTAGGTTTGGGGAACACCAATCAAAGTTTTTGCACATTTTAGCAGTTAGGCACCCGGGGGTAAGTCCACTGGTAGTTAAAAGAACTCTTGTTTGAATGGAGGTTCATGGGAAAATGAGCCGACTTCCCACTTGATTTATAATGTCAGTAAACATTTTCCTGAGAAGTAAATGGTTTCAGTTGCTAGTTTCAGGTCTTGTTCAATAGCACATGATGTCAATTTTGTAATTTATTTTCCCATTTTGAGGAAAACAGCCTGTAAAGCGTGGCACATGTGAGTGGACAGCGGCGTGATTTACAGCCGGTATCGTCCAATAGCTGCCTGGCTGTCGGCGACATCTGTGAATTTCATATTGCAAAAAAATTATCGCCGAGGCGCCAGTCAAATCACAAACTCTCGAGGCTTCAAAACAGGATTTTCTTTTGCAAGTGGAAAACAGTTAATGGAACCACCACACAATGGGCTGTTGGGCTTTGTCAAGTTTTTACTCGGCAACACAGGTGCACGTTGCACTCAAGTCTTTCTCTGTAAAATGCTTCATAGTCAACACCTTCCTCTTACTGGAGGCGCCTTTGTGTGATGAAGTGTGAAACCCACCGGCACCGTGCTGTTTCACTGGCAAAAGCACCAAGCAAGCCCTCGGTGAGTATCAGGTCTCTAAGCACACATGGCACACGTTGAATGCTGGACCCAAACTAAATAAATCATCAACCATCTCTCACAGTCACACACAGCCACGGCCAACAGTTAAGAAAGAAATCCACGATTTTAAAGGGACGGGGGGAAAAAAAGAAAACTCACAGCTTTGGCCCATCTGTTCCTCAACACTACAGACTACAGACGCCAAGACAGTAAAACAGAAGAGGGAAACAGAATTGCGCTGAATAGGAAATGAAGGCAAACGCTGACAGAGCGCTTGTGAACTTTGTGTGTGCCCTCATTTCGCCCTGTACACCGTGCAGTCTGCGTCAGTCATCATACCAAGTAGGTGCACTTTCAGCAACAGACTGTGTCGGGAGGAAGAAGCTGGAGTTGACACAACAAAAACCTCCCTTTCCTTCCACCATTCCATCCATTCACATACAGTGGGAGGAGGAGAGCTGAACAGTCAAAGACATGTTTGAAATGCACAATGAATATGAATCTAGATTTCTGTCTGTTGGAAAAAAAAAAAAAAACACTCGGGCAGAACAAAAGACAATGTGGCAGACAGAGGAAACAAAGGTCACTCTATCACAAAGGTCACATCGGGGAGTTTCTCAGAGGAACAGAGAGGTGGAGAGGAAGACAATTATGAAGTAGTCTTGGTCCCACAGGAAAAAACGAGGCGTAAGATAAATGTAGCGCGACAACAAAAGACAAAGCGAGAAAGTACAGTTACAATGGCATAAATAAATAGAGAGAGGGATACGATGTTCCTGGAGTCATAATCTGCAGCTTTTAGAAGAAGAAAAAACACTGAAAGAAATGTGTTCATTTGAATAATGAATAACAAGTGAAACTCTCAATTTGTCTTTGTCTGTTTTGAGCTTTCAGTTTTTGAGCTTTCAGTCTGTTTTGAGCCTGGACACCTGTGAGTGATGAGTGTGTCACTCACAGCACGTAAAGGGGGGTGGGGGGTGTGACGCAGTAAATAGAGACTTGCAGGGTTCACAATGTGTCTGTGTGCTGGAATAAGGCTGGAAAATAGGTACGAAATTTTCATCTCATCGAACAATTATTTTATAATCCTCATCATGTTCTATTGGAGATCTGAAACGAACAATAATATTAGGTCAAGAAATGTTCCTGACATAATAAATCAAGTGCGAAGTAGGGGCTCATTTTTCCATTCAAACTGGGTTCCTCTTTCAACCACAGGAGTCGCCCCCTGGTGGCAAAGTGCTACTTCCATCCAACTTCCTGGGCTTCACTTTTCAAAACCAGAAGACATCATGTATGTCCTTTTTTATATAGTCAATCTATGTCAATGTATTAAGAAGAAAACTACACATTGAGTTTTGCATAAGCCAAAGTGAGATCATCAAAAGTTTTGTTATTTTTCCAGTCCAAGTGTGCCAAATCCAAAGATCGTCAAATATTCAAACAAATATCCACATTTAAGATGCTAGACCTAGATATATTATTCCTTTTAAAATGTTAAACTAAAAAACTAAAATTATAGATTGGTGAATGATATATCAGAAAACAGTGAATATAGGTCTTTTATATGTCAGAAAACAAATATTCTGTTTACAATTAAATAAAACAGAAAGAAAGAAACTTAATTTCAGTCATTTTTGGTCAAACAGTGACTCAAATTAACTGATTAGTGCTTTTTAATGCATGCTTTATGTGTTCTAATCAATGAATCAGTTCTCTTTAACATGGCTTTATGGTACAGTTAAAACAGCCACCACTTACCATTAATGATGCTTTAAAACTAAAGACTGCTTCTGAAGATTCCTGAACAAGTTTCCATATGCTACATGAACTGAACGGATCTGAATGATTGAATCTTAAGCCGTTCAGCTTTAAGCCACTCGGGGCTCAGTCGACTGGAGTCCCTGTCATCTTCTTTCCCATGCTTAAAGAAAATGTGGATATGGTTAAGATGGGTAAGGAATGAGGGGCGACCAGGGGGCTCAGACTGTCAGACCATGACAACTTCTCTAAGAGAGGATAAAGAAGTGGGCGAGACAAAGAAGTAAAACAAAAACAAAAAAAACCCAGCTACTTTTGTAACCCTAACTGAGCTTATATATAGCTGTAAAGAATGAACACTTTATCAGCTCCTCCACAGAGCAACCGCTCCAGCTGAGAAATTAATGTTAATCCCCTTTGATTTGGGTGATCGCTCTGTGAAGACAGGCCAGTAATAGAGGACAGAACCATTTCCCTGTCTGCTAATATCCATATTTATTTCCCTCTGACTGCCTGAACCACAGTGAAAAGTTTAGTCTCACTCAGTCATTAAGTCTTTTCACATGGTATTAAAGAATGAAACAAAATGTTCTAAAAAATTATTTCTCAAACGTGGGGCTGTCAAACGCATGTAAGTGGGAGTAAAAAATTACTTCTGTATCTGTAATGTGACGACATCTTCACTTTTCTGGAGGTTAAAGGCACATTTTTATTACATTTTAATCAGTTTTACATCCATCTGTCCCGTCACTACCCTACATACATCTGTGCGTCTTTTGCATTGGTATGGACATTTTTACCCAATATTTCCTCTAGAGGGCAGTGCCAAAAACTGAGTTGCATGCATCAACATACATGGTGACCATTCAAGAGGTTGCACTTTCAGCTTTTTTATAAATGTCCTATAGACTCTTCTTTGTTATCGTTTTTCTGACTGATTGACTCGATACTGCCCCCACAATTACAGGTGACATTGCTTTGTTTTGGCCGTCATCTCCTGTAAGGCGCACAATGAAATGAACGCTAAGTATGGACGGAAGGCTCCGTAAATGGGACTTAAAGCTGAGGGGGAGGAGTTACTCATCCACACCTTCACTACACCGCTGAATGATATAATACAGATATATAATACAAAAACAGAGTGAATTTAGACTGGTGAGGAGCCCAGATTTATGATAGCCAGCTATAGAAAAAATAAACATTTTGAAGTGAATGGATGCCAACTCAACATGTTAACGACTACCTAAGTTGTCATCATCAGTGACGTAAAAGGTCATCTGGAAAATGAACAAGCTCAAAAGGGGGCGTATCTCCACCTAGCTTTGCAGAGGGAGACACTTCAATAAATGGATTTGTCGGTAGTGCTAGTACAAGGACAGTAGTACAATGAAATGGTGTGTTTAAGGTGCATAGCTCTGGATTTCTTCTCTACCCTCAACCTTAGCTCAACTTGACTGGGCATGGAAACGTACGGACTGTGTGAAGACAGAATCATTTCTCGATCTTGGAAAATTTATATTTATTTCTCTTTGACTGCCCGAACCACAGTGAAAAACTGAGTCTCTGTCACTGAATGTCATTCAGTCAATAAGAGAGGCTTCTGTTGTCAGAAAGCCCACAACCACACACCATAAACTGCTGCTTTCACAGATCAACGCACACAGCAGGTGGACCACGACTTCCAGCTCCTCTCATGTCGCCTCAAACTCACTGACCCCTCTGACTCTGTGGCTGATTCACTCACTCACTCTCACCAGCAGCAGCAGCAGGACCAGCTTACTCTCCATATAGTCTGTCGCTCCTCCTGTAACACTTCCAAACAAACAGCAGCACCAACAAACAGTAAACTCATCTCCCTTTGCAGAAAAACAAGCCCAGATTCAGTAGTGTCCCAGCTGCTTGTGTTTAGTAAACATGTCCACAAACCTCTGGCTGTGAGTGACAGCAGAGCTGAGTGGGGAGGTTGAAACAAGCCAGTGATGCGATGCTGAAAGCCTCCTGGACGCACCCACAAGAAGAGGGCCTCATCAGAGGTGAAGAGGTTTCAGCCTCCGGCCACGGTCAGCCCACACACATTCACACTCAGACAGCATAAATATTTGTACCATGGTAAATGTCTGATCACCTCTGAGCCCGGGCTGTCATCTTTGACCATAGCAGAGCTGGTTAAAGGGATAGTTCAGGTTTTTTTTAAGGACTAAAGCTGGGCAATGATTCTAATCGTGCATGTGTTGTCGCTGCAAAGAAGGAAATGTTGTTGTTTTTTCTGTCAATAGCCTAACTTTTCTTTCAGAAACAAATAAGTCAGACTAAAATCTAGTCTTAGTCAGACTGATATACCTGGATAACGCTATTCATAGTCCGATTACTCGCTTAATTGGACTGGGTGTTCTCCAGAAACCATAGGGTGGCAGCATCTTTCACAAGAGCCATGCTCCATCTAATTTATATCACGATTAACATACAGAACCACAGCACGATCCATCTGGCCATTCACTGTTAAACTGTTTTCTGTGATGTAAAGTTTAACAGGAAACTGATTCAATATGCAGTAGCTTACACAGTAGAGAGATACAGCGCCACCTACGGAGTCAGACGTACACGGCCAATTAATAGTTTTTCTCCTCTGCATGCATACTCGGGCTCTGCAAGTTGTCTGATTGCCTAGGGCCTCACGCCCTTCGATTGTTTCGCTCCAAACAGTCAGAAGACATGACGAGTTGACGACTACTTAAGTTAGATGTCGTCAAATTTGAAGTAGCTGTGCTATCATGAGATCATCCATCTGTGTGATGAGTGGGTTGCAACATGAAGGCTGCAGTTTATAAGCTCTGCTGTCAAATACATCTTCCACTTTCCTTTTTTTCCAATGACAAAATACTGACTTCCACCATCTGCTGGTAAGGAAGGTTATCTCATGCAGGTGCAGAACATGTCAGCTGACTTTGATGCATCGTGTGTGAGCACAACTTATTTTCTCAACACATGTCAGTCTGAGGTAGCATCATGGTTTCAGCTCATAGTGGGGATTCTTCATTCTTCATCCCTCTTGAAACACTCTTGGAACACATGTAAGATGCAGCCTGTCTTCTCCAGTGGTATCAACACTATGGGGGAAACTGATGGAGGAGCAGATGCTGCTGCTGCTTCAGATAACTCAGCAGAGGTGTTCTCAGGATCCACACAGAGAGAAAAGTGGGGAGAGTTGTGACAACAATGGGAGTCAACAGAGCAATGTGTGCTGCCAGCACAGGAAAAAGGAAACCAACTGTCAGGAAGACAATAAGACGAGGTAGATGGATGGAGATGGGAGTAACTCTGCAGAGGCATGCCTTTTTTAACAGAAGTGACTGTAAAGTCTATATAGGCACATAAAAAAGGGGATTGTGTGTGCATTATATTACATTGATCCATCATTGTGTGATCATTGGGTTGTAAGACTGCACATTTAAAGTTAGAAAATAAGGAATTGTAGGAAAAAAGTAGCTGATATTTTAAATTATGACAAATATGACTATGTGGTATTTACTGGGGTCAAATGTGGCACCATTACAATAAAATATAGCAGCATAGATTGATCATTTGACAACTTAATCACTTCACCTGTTTGTCTTTTATATTTTGTGTACAGTATAGATCAGAGTAAATGATTGTGTGTGTCTATAACAGGACATACAGTAAAGTGAGGGTTAACATACACTGACACACGTGTAGGTAAAGTGACATTTTATCTGTGATAGTGTGTTTTTTTACCTTTTCTGATAGACTGAGGAGTGAGAGGCTGCGCTGTGAGTCCCGCCTGAGTAGCTCTTGTAAAGTCCCGTCTTCCAGGTTCCGTCCACCAGCGCGCTGAGCCAGAGAAGCAGCGCGGTCCAGAGCAGACTTTTCCCGCACAGCGCGGACATGCTCTCCCGTTGGCGCGGTCCCATTCCCGTGGCATCAACAACAACAACAACAGTACAGCCAGAAAAGTTTTAATGAGCCCGACTTCCCGGCGGTGGTGATGAGCGGAGCCAGCCCACGGAGGGAAATGTGTCAAACAGCAGTGGAGAAGACACGCATCCTACAATTCACTATAAAAAGCTGGAAAACGCAGTGTTCTGTGGACGAACAGCGACTTCTGACACTTCTGACTACAAAAATAAAACCTTAAATTAAGCTTCGCGTTTGTGTCTAATAATGAAACAGATTCTAAGTTTAGACACAGAAACTACAGTGAGTGTGTGTTTGCTCAGCCTACCTCCGTCTCCGAGTGTGAGCTGCGGGCATGACACCACTTTTATAGTCTCCTCGGGTCTTTAAAAGACAGCACTGCCTGCTGGGACTTTTTTTTTTTTTTTTTTTTTTTTAATAATAATTTTTTTGCCCTGCCCCGTTTAACTGCTCTTCTCACAGAGGACAATACGTCCTTAAGGCAGGACGGTATATACATGTATTTGTCCTACAATTCATTAAGAGCTGCTGCTCTCTATCTAACTATTTAGCTAGCTATCACAAGTTTTGAAATAAAATAATAAAAAAGGTTACATTGCAAATTATGTTGATATTCTATCTATCTATCTATCTGTCTATCTGTCTAGCTATCACAAGTTATGAAATAAGAGAATAAAAAAAGGTTACACACAAAATAAACTATTCAAAAGTTCCAAAACTAACTAACTAACTCACTCACTCAGTCAGTGGTTCTTAGTAGACCTTTTATACCAAGAACCACCAGAGAAAACACTGATAACACCATAATCACCAACGCTAAAATACAGTGGTGTAAATAAATAGCTTGAGCAAAGTCAGCTACATACTGATATACCACTAGAGGAAGCTCACGTGCCACTGGAGGCACATGTACCACAGTTTTAGAACCGTGGAACTAACTAATTAGGTAGCTATCTAGCAACTAAGTAACTAACTAACTGTCTATATTTAATAAACAATTACTCAAATGGCACTATTCCTGAGGTCACACAACAGGGAGGAACAATAAAAGCGATGGAACAACTGTTCATAAAACAGACCATGCGCACCAAAAATTAAAGCAATACATTCATGTATTCATGTTCATAAAAGCATCCATTCATTCATCCACGGGACATGTGCTGCAGTTTTACAGTGTAATCAGCCTTTAACCACAGCTGCTTTGGTCCTGCCAAGTTTCACCAGCTGCGGACTGCAAGTTGTTTTATTTTCTTCTCCTTTTTCTTTCTTTGTTCTGTTCAGTGCCAATGTGTTTGGTTTAGTATCTTTATTTATCTATGCGATTTTTCTTTTGTTTGTTTGCTTGTGCCAACTGATCTCCTTGATTCACTGAGTGTGTTTTTATTTAGGGGTTGGTGGGGGATGAGGACGGCCTGTTGTTTTCCACCTGCTTGTTGTCATTTGTATGACAGTGATGCACAAATAGATGATCACAAAAAAAAGTGCACGGAGTTTTAATGCAACATAGATGCATTAAACTGCAGTGTAGGTGAAATCCTGAGCTGGTGAGAGATGGTGTGAACACTTTGACACTCAGACTGGCACTAATCGCCCGTCCTACACTGCGACAGGGGGAAAGGCAGCAAACAGTGCCTGCTCTCGATCAGGCGGCCCGAGCGAGCCCACCTGCTCTCAATCACAACAAACGGAAACTTGGGATTGGGAGGGTTTCGTGGATGAGGGCTGGAAAATGATGTGCCAGAGCTTTTTTTGTTTCAGGGCACCACTGGCATTTTACGAGGCCGCTCCACTCAGGGCAGGCACCGGTGCAGAGCAGGAGCTAGAGCAGTGTAGGGTTAATGTAAATCCCACAAGCAGCTGAAAATAATTTGACCTCTGTGAAAGGCGAACGCAGTTGGTTCCATTCAGATTTTCTTTTTTTGTTTTCATATCACTCGTTTCACTCGAGTGGTTACTTTTCTAGTTTTACAGTTTCCTTCCCTACCACAGTGCAAAGCTGTTTTGCCTCTTCTCTGTGAAGTTTAGCGATGATCATATAAATTCAAATAAAGTGTAGGTTATTTAAACAACACACTCTCCCCCCTCCTGTGTTTGGCCATAAACGTCCAGTCTTTATGACGGTCCAGATCGGTTACAGCTGTGAAGAGGCCCATCAAACCTTTACCCTCTGCCAATCAGAGCCACACAACATACGACCAAGAAACACAACAATTATTTGAGAGAGAAGCGAAGCAGCCTTAGATAAATTTAACATAATATTTTCCGTGTTGCTGGTGTTGCTGATTTGCAGTCACCTGTTCTCACATATACTGACCTCAGCAGCCTCAGTTAGTCATTGTCAATGCTGCACTAGATCTGTTCATTGAATATTAATATTTCTGTCCTGCAGAGAAAAGCAAAGAAAAGTGACTTGTGTAAAGTGGAAAACTTCAGCAACGTTTGGTCAGCATTTCATTTTCCACTGAGGGCAGCAGCTTCTGTTCCACCTACAACCTCAGCTGAAATGTTCAGCTTTTACTGTAAAATGTTTGGCTTTTATTATAATAATAGAGATAATTATTAAATATTTTCTTTAAGACATAAAAAATTTCATGTATTGTAGATGTACTGGCTCTTGGCCCACTGTGACACCACAGAGAACTCCCTGGAGCTACTGCCCACAGTGATGAGCTCAGTGTTGCTGTGTGCTGCCATCTAGTGAGAAATAATGAAATTAAATAGTGAGTCAAAATGTCTGTGTGACTTTTTTAAACGACTGAAATAATTAATTTTTTTTCAAACATGTTTCATCTAATCATTAATAATTTTCATTTTTTACATGAATAAGCAGACATACAGCATCTTTGACACATGACGGGACACAGTGTTGACTGATGCACGTGTTTAGTCAGCATTGAGCAATAAACAGACTCCCTGCAGCACCCAGTGGGAGATGTGCACGGTGGTGAACAGGTCCGCCTCAAACACCAGACCCACACCCATCGCATTCCTCCGCAGGGACGTGGTGTACACCGGCGTCCGCAGCGTATTCTGTGCCACAAAAAAAAAAGAAAAAAAATATTTATGTTAAAATGTTAAAAGAGTGAACTAACATGTGGAGGAATGTAGCGTCGGTTTTGCACACCTGGAGCGTGAGATGACGAGTCTCTATGGGAATGACTTTGAGAACGGGCATTTCAACAACCAGGGCTTTTGGTTTACTCCTCACTAAGCAGCTCTTCTCCATGTCCCAGTCTGCTCCCTCCAGATACAGACCAGACACATAACAGCCTGCAGGGGAAGAGACCACCACAATTCATCACCAGAAAGGTTGTGACACAAGATCTGTATTTTATTAATTCACAGATGCATGTTTTCCCCGTGGGTTTTCTCCGGGTTCTCCGGTTTCCTCCCACAGTCCAAAACCATGCAGATTTGGGGATTAGGCAAATTGGACACTCTAAATTGAACGTAGGTGTGAGTGAGTTCATCTTAAGCACATAGAGTCCCCAGAAACACGCTGAAACAGGGGCTCTTCTGACCACAGAATACCTTTTCAGCAGTCTTTCAGTTCATCTAAGTGGAGGACAAAATGGCTTTGTCTTTGCATAATACAGTTTCAGGTTGCACATATTAATGCTCGATGTTCACATGCATTCAGCAGCAGCAGCAGATTTCCCATGATTCCCTTAATCTTTTTTACAAAATTATATATTGTAGATGAAGACACACCTCAGGTTTTGCAATCTTTCACTGACTCAATTATCTCATGAAGTCTGGCACAAAACTATAAGCCACAACCCATCCTTGCTTGCACAGACTAATCCTATGGTACATGTTCCAATTATACCCAACTGTTACCACGTAAACTAATTATGAAACATTCCAGAGCAGCATCACATTTGTATATTTTTCAGTCTTGCAAACTGTCCCAATTTTCTTTGAGTTGCAGCTACAACATTCTTTTTTTATATACACCTATTTGCATTTTTTCTGTTAAGTGTTTTTTTTATTGCATTCTGAGAAATAAATAGAATTAGTATTAGTTTTCATTTGCATTTAACCCATCCTTTTTTGCAAACCAGCACTGAACACAAACAAACCAGGTGCAGGAGCAGAGGTCAGCACTTATCTGTACAGCAAAGATGGTCGGGCGCCCCAGCACTCCACCAGTCCAGGGATTCTGCTCGGCAATATGATGTCAAAGTGTCCTAACTTGTCTGGAAATGTGGTCTGCATCATAAGAAAAATGTTATTACCCTGTCCAGGTCTGTCAGAGACTTCCTCCTCGCTGCGGTACTGAGTCACTTGTGTGTAGAGTGTGGAAAGATCCAGGGGCCAGCCATTTTTCCTGCATGCAGCTTGGACCAGAGCCGTCAGGTAGGATTCTGGGATATGAAGTCCTGACAACCACATGACCTTTGGCTCTCCTTCATCCACCTGATGGACAAAGCATTTCAGAATAATACAAAAGGCTACATGTAAGAAGGTATGTGTGATACACTGTACACATTTCGAAATAAAGGTTCACCTGGTGCCTTAAAAAGATTCAACTTAACAATAAATATTCTTCCAACATAGAAGATTAAGTTGTTTCATTTATCATAATTTGCTTTTTAAATTTGTAACGGATTACATTAACTTCAAGTGAATTTAAGTGACTTGACTGTTAGCTCCACCCACCCCTTTCATTCCTTTTATTTTTTTAATTAATAACTTCACAAATAATCAGTGCAATGGGTTAAATAACTTTTGACAACTCAGCTTGTGTTTAATGTCCAAAAATGTCTGTCCTCACCCAGCAGCTGTACTGATCATAACGCCTCTTAAAATGGCTCATCCAGTTGCCGAGTGACTTGAGCGTATCGGGCGCCAGCTTCTTCCAAATGACAGGTATATGACCGTTAAAAAGGGCCCGAGCGACTTCATCCAACTCACTGCTCATACCCACCTCACCCGCCAGAGCCTATACAAGAGAGTGAGAACGTAAATGAACTCGTGTGAGGCACAAACACGCGACATCCCTCCGTTTTGTTTGTGTCTCACCCTCTGCAGCTCGGCCAGAGAGCGCTGCATGCGAACCACGAGCTTGTTGAAGCGTTCCAGTTCCTGTAGCAGCACCACTGAGGTCGGGGAAATGTCTGAGCCAAACTTTTTACGGATCACGTCCATGTCAAATAACTTTGGAAGCTTGTTCTGAATGTCCTGGGCCACCTGGCTGATGTACTGATCCCGACTGATGCTTCCACCAGATTCACCTGAGGCAGAAGAGAGAGAGTGTGTGTGTAAAGACAGTAATAGAGGAAGCAACGTTCTTTTTCTGGAAAATAATAGATGTTACTAACAGAGATGCTCTCTGGGTTCAATCTAGAGGTGAGCTCAAAAGAACAAGAAATAATCTTGAAAGAGGAAACAGGTGCAATATTCTAATGCAATATAATTTAGACATATAGACAGTGGAAAATAAAATATTAACCTGATGTAATACAAGGAGAGCTGTACTGTACCAGCCCAGGTTTGAGCAAAACTGTTATTTTCCACCCGCAGTCTCTGAGGAGGTAAATTAATAACAGAATAGGACGCAAGTGGAGCATAAAACACCAAGACGTGCAGTCTTACAAACATTATCATCCCCATATATGTCCCCACAGGGCACAGTTATTTCACAAACACACTCTCTCACACGCATTCTTGTACAGCATTCTTAGTGAGGACACTCGTAGACATTATGTTAGCTGTAGGCAACACGTCACCCTGACCTAAAATCAAGTATTAACCCTTAAAAAAGCCAAAATGTCGGATGTCAAAGGTCAAAATGTCGTCACAAAGACAGATTTAAGTCAAAATGTGTCCTCAAATCCTACTACCATATATATACATACACACATTAGGTTTGTACATGTATTCAAAGATTTTTGGAAGCTTATTCCACTGATTTATGGCCATAAAAGAAAAAGATGACTTCCCAAACAAAGTTTTGGAAATCATCCTGCAACGTTTCTTCTCTTGAGATGGAGGGAGAGGGAGAGGGAGGATGTCATATGATACCTGTCTGAGGTTGCAGGTCGATGAGGTGAGTCCACATGTCTTTCGCTGCCTGTGTGTAGTATCCTATCTCAGCATTAGAATGAAGGCCCATCACCTCTGGTGTATTGGACAGTGGCAGCTTCTCAATCTCATCTGTTATCACATATGACAAGGTAAATCAACTTCACACTTAAATATGATTGTGTAAAAAACAAAAAAAAAAAACTGACCAACATATGTTTTCTTGGGCCCATTGAGAGGGATCTTGTAATCGACATCCTTGTTGTTGAAAAAGTGGAAGCGCCGGAAGGTGTAGAAGAGGAAATCTCCAAAATACTCGTCCATGTAGACGGTCAGGACCCTGCGGTCAAAGCTATCGATGGCCCGTCCGCCGTACATCACCTATTAAAACATTATACACACAACTATCAGAATATCCTACCCTTAAGTTTAAAAGACAAACAACAAATAATTAATGGTTAAATAAAGACATAATGAATAGTGTAATGAATCAGCTATTGCACAAGTTAAGCATTTAAAACACATTTAAATGTTTTAGTCAGGTTTGGCAGTGTTGAGTGCAATAACAGCTTGAGGATAAAAGCTGTTTTTCAGCCAGTTTGTTTTGGCTCTGATGGTCCTATAGCGCCTCCCTGAGGGTAACTACTCCTGCACCGACTAGCAAGATATTAGAAATGTGGTTTCTTTTATTGAAACGGAACGGATTTAGCCTCACCTCCCCAATAAGATATTTAAGACTACCCCAGGGAATATCGCTGTCTCCCTGCTGGTGTGATTTGGTCAGGTAGGTTTTCAGGATCTCCATACAAACCTGTTGAGCACAAGCATAGTGTTTAAAACACAGAAAAGTTAAGAAGAAGAACTAACCCTGATATTATAAAAGTCAAACAGACTTTCAAACAACTTACAAAGAAATCAGACTCGTTGAAGTCATACGGGACATTCCAGCCAATCTTGCCGTATTTGCGTCTCTCTTGCACCACAGCGTGGAAGAAAGCCAGCGCATACACCAGGCTGCGGAACGCAGCGTGTGGACATTCAGTCAAAGTCTCGTGGGAGATTTTGGAGTATGTCGCTCTCATGTTGAGCTTGAGTCCATTGGGAGGCTCCGTCACTACCTGCACACAGTAATATATGTTTTGTAAAAACTGGGATGTTTATTTAAAACTCATCTGTTTTTATTACAGCTTCTTGAAAAAGTGTTAATCTTGAGAGTCTTAAAAAAGCGGCATTGTCTCATATTCAGCCATGGCCGCTGTTTACTTTACAAAACTGATGTAGATGTTTCTATTGCTTTGATTGTATGCAGGCTCAAAAAAAGTTATCGCCTTGCAATAGAAAGTGTCAATCCCAATAGCACGTTAAAATATTTGTATGATTTTATTTATGAGGCGATTTTTGTTCTACTTTTTGCTTCAAATTTCTACACAGAAACAGATGAAGAGACTTATTTATATTCTGCACCTGTGGCAGAGAATAAGCTACAGTAAGGTTTTTAAACTCCAAATGAAAGAACTAATGGTGTTTTTTCCTATGTCACTGTTTTATTTTAACTTGTCACGTAGAAGAATTCTTCAAATGTTCAACATTAAAAACTTGCCTCTGCCTGTTTGATTGAAGAAGATAATCTTAAATAAAATGGGATTTTTTTAAATGAAGGTTTGATAAGAAAATTAATTTATATGAAGAACCAATGGTGCCAGCCACTGGACTGTATGACGTTAACCCTGCTGTTTACAAACAGGCTTTAGAAAACAATGCAAAAGTTAGAAAATAAATTTTTTTTAACCTTTAGAGATTTTTGCAGGATTCCGATGGGGAAATCCTTGATCGGGTTGGTGGTGATCCACAAGCGAAAGTTGGGATTGGGCTTGGTGATCCTCTCTAATGATTTTTCCAGTTCCTTGAGCCACTTTACCAGCAGGTGGCAGTTCTGTAGCATCAACCACTGACCACGGGACACAGCACTTTCAAGCAACTGCAGCGCTACCTACATCACAAGTACAGAAAGTGCTACTTCATCCACAGAACAGTGCACTGTATGACAAAGACAACAAAGGACATGTGCCTGCCCTAAAAAAAAAAACAGTATTGTACCTACCTTATAACACATAAAACGTAAAGAATACATTCAAATGTAGGGGAAGACCTTAAATGCTAAACACTGTAGAAACAAGGCATTAAAAACTAGTAACTACAGTGCAAAATGAGCATGAGTAAAGTCCCAGTGCTTATCGAGATACATGACAAACCTGATTCCTTGTTGAGTAATGTGATAGATGTAAGGAATTAAGAGAGATTGAAAGATCTGGTTCCATACCTTCTCTTGGCCTTGACCCATAGCCAGAAACTTGAACTTGCTGCCACCAAAGCCCGATCTCTCAGCTAGTTTCATCAGGTCACTAGCTGGGTCAGAGCCAGGACTCAAGATGAAGATGATGGGGGAGAATGGTGTGCTCTGTTCATAGATTGCATCAAAGCTGATCACAGGGGGCTGCACATATCTGAGCAGAAAGATGTAGATGAATATTAAAAACCAGGGCCTGGATTTCTATGTTTATAATAAATATCTGATAATATTTGTTAACTTCCAATTAGCAGTTTTATGGTATTAAAAGTGAAGTGTATCCAAACAAAAACATTTTTTCATACTGCATCTAAGGTATGAGCTGTTTTTGATGGGTTGTCAAAAACAAGAATCACACAGGTTTTGTGAAGGCTGAGTAACATGATGGTAATGATGTCATGGTAAAATAAAAAATATTTAAATGTAGTGGACATTTGTTTATATCTAAAGGTGTCATACTACAGCTCATCAGAATCTCATGGCCTCACATGCCTACTGTACATAATGTGTGTAGAGAAAGAAACAGCAAATTCACTCACTTCTCGCCCATGGTGACAGTGACGTAGTCGGTCACAGCTCTGTAGACTCTATCAACGCGGAAGCAGCGCAGCAGCAGCAGCTTCTGGAAGGCGGACAGCTTCTCCTCATATCTCATGGGGATCGGAGCCTGTTCTGGGCCGTCTAAGTCATACCACTGCGGTGAAATGAATCACGGATACAGTCTCACTGGATTGAATTAATGCTCATCACATGTCACATCACTGTGGTCACTTACAGTCTTCCAGTCAGTAGAATTGATCTCCACGTCATCAGGCAGAGAGCCAAACTGCTCAGGAAAGAGCTGCGTGAGTTTGACGATGTCTTCCCAGCCCTGGTCTGGAAGCCAGTCACATGGCTTTTTGCGCTTGCTCTTTTCCAGGGACAGATTACCTTCCCACATAAGGTGGACAAACGTCAACCTTTGCCTTGAACATTGAGTGCTTACACAAGTGTGAGTGTCTGTTCCACTTTTCAGACAATCTTACCTTTGATAAAGAACTCCAGCTCTTCCTGAAGAGCTCTCCCCTCTGCCTGCTCAATCTTGATGGTCATGTTAAAAGAAAAGAGCAGCTTGTGTCTCTCAAACAGACCTAGGGATAAAAAGTCAGTTCATGTTAAAACAATCCACATGCTTTATCTTAAAGGGGACATATTATGCAAAATCAACTTTTTAATCATTTTAACACTTATATTTGGGACTCTGGAGGCCCTACCAGTCGCCAAAGTGTGGAAAAAGAATAATGAGCATGCTCTTGTTCAGTGGAAATTATTTTACCTGTGCAGCCATAGTTATAAACACTGTACGTCAGTGTGCTCATGATGTTCTTCAGTCTTTGAGGCAGAACAGGGTCGGGCAGAGATTTGCGCAGCGAAAAATCAAACACCTCCAGGTAGGAGGCGAGAGAGTACTGGTACATGCTATTCACCAGAGACATTTCTGTCAGGACAAAGAACAGAATAGCACCGCGCTTGGCAGCAGGTCGGTAACCATCTCTGAGTTTATCAATGTCCATGGCTGTCTTCTCCGCCAACTTCAGTTTCTCAAAGACCTGGTGATCACAACATCAAACAAGGAAAAACACATCTGATTTTTGGTGTCAGTGAAATTACTATATTCTTCATCACGGATGCCTGCTGTCGCCAAACTGACCTCGCTGGATTTTGACTTTGTTTCCTCCAGTGTGTGAACCAGCTCTGTGTTATCCAGTATGTTGCCTGTAGACGTAGCCAGCTCTCTGAGCAGGGAGTCTCCAAGGTTTTTTAGCAGCTTCTTATTGTTACTCGTCTCTTGGATCAAACGCTCACGCTGCTCCTCCAGCTCCTTTTTCTCAGAGCCCATGATAACACTCAACAGCTGGTCCTCCAGACCCTTAAGAGTCACTACAGGAAACACAATACACACGAAAAGACAAACAAACAAAGGATTTTGAACATGCCGTTCAAATGCTATAGAAAAACTTAAATTGCCATGCTGAAGGATCTTACCGGTATAGTTTATAACCATGGATTTTCCGAACACTGATGGGGAATACTTTGGGTTGGCCAGTTTGGTGGTGAGATACAGTTTAAAGTTGGGATCATAGTCCACCTCCTTGTCACCCAGCATGATGACCTGTCTGCCCTCGCCTCCTTTTACATTCTTCTCCAGGACATTGTCGATCACAGGGTCAATGTACTCGTCCACATCTTGGAATAGGAATGGAAAACCATATTTGACAGCCATCTCTAGCTGCTTCAGGAAGTCTGGATCATTTAAGGATGAGATCTGGAGGAAAAGGATGACATGATGGGGCTCTTTCCAAAATGCCAACTCTGGGTCTGTTAAAAATCAGTCATCCTGGGATTTATATCATGTATTTTTTTTGTACCTTGAGGTTATTATTTTCTTCTTTCTTTTTAATCCAGTTTAAGGCTTGCTGCTGAGGATCGATACACAGAGGAAAGCGGCTCCCTCTGGTCGTGAGGATCCCATTCTGGATTGACAGCTCATCTGGAGGCAAACCCTCTGAGCCCCATCTGCATTAACATACAGGCTTGATTTAACACCCACAACCTCCTTAGTCATTTATAATTGTTACTGCAATTACCATTGTAGACATTGTAGAACGCATATTTTATTACATATTGCATATTTCCTTTTCTTCTTTTTTTTAATGTTTTGAAAGCACACAATCCTCCTCACCTGCTGATTTCTACTTCATCAGTGAGAAGAGTTTCCACTTTGAAAGGCTGGCTCAGTGGGATTCCTCTCTCTTGCACATCCTTGATCCATACTTGATACACCATTTCATTCCTGAAGTCCCAACTGAAGGCTCCTTCATAGCTCAGGAAAGCAGCAGCGATCAGACAGTCACCAAGGAGACGCACGCGCTTCTGCTTCAACTCCTCCAAATCTTGTGTCCACCTGCGTGGGGAACAGTAGAAATCAGTGAGTTATGGGGGTTGAGGGGGGGGTCATAGCGGTGTTTTGGCTTCTTATATTACATCCTTCCCAGCCTCACCGTTCATTCTCTGAGCTCAGGCCTGAGATGAGTTTGTCAGCAGCTATCAGCCTCCTCTCCATGACCTCGGCCTCCTCCTGTAGAAGCTGTTTCTCCCCAATAGCAGCTTCATACTTCTGCCCAAGAGCCTGCAACTCTTTCTGGATATCACTAAGCTCACTCTGAATGTGCTCCAGCTCCTTCTTACTCTGGAAGAAGTTCTTCTCCAAACGTGCCACCTTAGAAAATATATGGGAAATGTGGCTGTTTATTTTGTGTTCCTTCATCCCATGAAGCATGATTTGATTGAGTTAGACCCTGCGTTACCTTCTCTCTCTTGGGTTTTATCTCCCTTGAAACCTCACAGTAACCAATGATGGCCTCGACAAACTTGAGCATTCCTGAACCAGCTCTACTGATGGCCTGCATCTCCTCGAGGCTCGTCTGGAGGTTTTTCAGGAAGCCTAGCCAAGATGAACAGTAAAGAACATTCACACACATGGCTATTTATTGGTTGTATTTGTTGATGGCATGTTTTAATTGATCATGAACTTACCTTTGACGGTCCTGACCTGGTTGTTACTTATGCCATCGCAGTCAATTTCCATCAGCGATCGCAAGAAGTTCGCCTCTGACATCATCCCCTTGGCTGACTGCCAACTGATCTCCTTGTGGCCCCGAAGCACCAGTATGCACTCACAAACCACCTGTACCTGTTTGGGTGGCTTGGCAAAGGATCTGCACAATGAATTAGCAAGAGACAGATTGGAGACGGAGGGTAGATGAATAGTTGGTGCAGTTTCTTTTCAGATGTGTTAAATCAAATGAGGAATTTTGGAGTGTTTACCGGATCTCTGTGACATCAGATTTTTCTAGGTCCTGCAGGGCGTTGCGGGCGGCCTCTAACGCTGGCAGAGCCTCAGCCAGAGAACTCTCAGCTTCTTTCTTCTCCACAGCGATCACTTTGTTTTGCTCTTCGATCTCTTTAGCTTTGTCTTCTGCGAGTGTCTTTTTCTCCTCGGCTGGAAGGGAAAGTTGTTGACAAGTGGCTTGTAACACCTGTGTTTACTTTTGGAAGTTTACAGTATGCCGTGTTTTTCAAACCATATGTTTATGACTCAGTTAGTCACTGACCTACTGTGGTGTTTGTGGCAATCTCATCCAACAGTGTTTCACAAGCGGTGGACTTCTCAGCGAGTACCACCTTTTGCTCTGCCAGCTTGACATTAAGCTCAGCGAGCTGCTCGCTGGCCTCCTTCAGTTTGTCCAAACCTCCTTCCAAGTGCTTGCACTGACCTGGTACAGGAGGGAACACATCAACAAACAAAAATTCACAGTATCACTAACACATTGATGAGGGGGAGCCAAATATAAACCACATTCCATTTTCTCACCCAGGATGTCCTGGTCTTTTTCCTCCAGGAGTTTAGAATAGGTATTAATGAAATCCAAGTAGTTCTTCGGAGTGACATAGTTACTGCGTCTCAATTTCTGGAGGAATATTTTGCTGTAGTCGCCCACACAGGTGTGAACCATACAGACATGAGCTATCACATCTGCAGTGTGAGCCTCAGGAATCATTTGACTTTCACCTGTGAAAAGAGAATGATTTGAACAGAAAATCTTCTGACGTACCTCCCGCTGCAAGTCATAATGAATTTTTTCGAAATGTGTGCATATAATTACAAACCAAGGAAAGTCTGAGCCACTGCATGTAATGCCTGTTGGGGCCATGGCAGGAACCAGTCTATTACTGTGTTGTTCATCAGTCCTGACAAGAAAAAGGGCACTCACTGTTGGTAAAATGATAAAAATGATACTACAATTATGAGAGACCTTACACATGATTTCACCTGGGAAGTTCCTGCAGCGTGTCCTCAGGGTGTCTCCCACAGGAGACATGCCTAAAACAATATGTAGATTGTTGGCACTCTTGTTAACAAAGTGCTGCCACACGCTTTCTTTAGAAGGAGCCGCTCCCGTCTTTAGAGCATCATCACGAAGCTGGTTGACAATGGACTCCTTCTCATCATCGGGGAACAATGCAGGGACGATGCCTGTTATTAAGAGAGAGCATGAGCCGAATATGACAGCTGTCATCGTTAAGAAACACTAACGAACCAAGAGCGTGGACAGTGGACATTTAAAGTGATGTTCAACCTGAAGTGAGCATGTTGTTGATGAGTTCCAAGAAACCTTCCTCTGCAACATGGGCATCAGTAAAGAGGAACACCATCTTTTTATTTTCAATACCAAGCTTCCAGTACAGTGTCTTCAGGTCCTCACGGAGGTTCGACTCACTGTAACCTCTGCTGAGTGTGATTTCAAACATCTGGAAAAAAAAAGTTTCCATTGATATTGTGCCTGTTGTTGTTAAAATATTCAAAACATGAGATTCACATTCCCACATTGTTTGAAATTAAATATTTGGTGTGTAATTTGTTAATATTTGCTCTGCTACAAATGTAACTTCAGCAATAATGCCTTTTATTTGTTTAAACTGCAACCGCATCTAAAGACATTTTAAAAACGTATATTAGATCAATTGTCAGGTATCAGATGGGCATGTCATGTCATGTGTTTTCCAACCTCACAGCCGGCGGTGAAGGCAGCGAGCCGGGTGAGGGACTGTTTGCCAGAACCCCCCACACCGACGAGCAGAGCGTGGCCACGATCGACGCGGATAATGCGGTGCACCCGAGTCAGATGTTCCAGAGCGTCATCAAACAGCACCAAGTTCATCCTTGACTTGTTCTCATTGTATTCTTCTAAAATTTCCTGCAGAGTGAAAAACAGTGGACTTTTGGTGTCAGCATTCATTCATTAGTTACAGCAGTTATCCACAAGAGAGTTGGTCGCAACTTATACTAGGTGAACATGAAGCTCTATACAGAACGACTCTGGCCACATTTAATGGCAAAATAATGGTAAAAATAACATTAGAAATTCAAAGTCAATGTTGTATTAACATATCCATACCTGAAACAGGGCTTTTGAAGCATCATAGTCCTGTATGTCCTCATAGACCCTTGGTTCACTCTCACTGAGGGCATTCCTGTAGTCTCCAAAAAGAATTGGGTCCCTGATGACTGCCTCCATGTCCGACTTAAAATGCTCCTCAATCAGGTTCTTTATGTGACCTTGGACCTGACAGCCAAAACACATTTGATACATAAAAAGTCAGTTTTTTAGTATTTACATGACATGGCATGTATTAATATTATTTACCAAGGCTTTGTCAGTCTCATCAATGAGTCTGTCATGGAAGATTCTCAGGCACTCATTTCTCCAGACTCGCACAAATTGGGTGACGGTCAAAAACCTGTGAGAGAGAATCTGTTAAAGTAGTGTTTCCCCAAACACACTTTTTAAAGATGACAAACCGCCATGACCCAACTCGCAATATAAATCATGAAAAGAGCAATTTGTGCATAATATAACATTTCCAACAATATTTTGAATAGGTTAACTTGACGTTTCCAAAGAGACATATTCTGATTGTTGTTAGATAAATGAATCACGACACTAACTTTATGTATGTGTTCTTGACAAACCCTTGAATAAAATGTTTTTAGAGACCCAACAAATTCCCCCACGACTCCTCCCCTCACAACCCAGTCTCTCAGACTCTTTGAAACATCGAGGTCTGTTTATGTGTTAATAGAGTGAATATAGTAGATGAGACCTGTCTGGTTTGGTGAGGATTAGTCCACTGTAGACTCTTGACAGGTCCCTCAGGTTAAAAATGTAATGGAACTTGGAAGGAGTTGGTGGCAAATCTCTGATGATGCTGTTGTACAGTTCCAGCGTGCAGAAGGTGACTTTATCACAGACCTTCTGTATGGCATCCTCAAACGGCTAAAACATTTGTTCAAATTAATTAATACAACATTTCAATGACTGAGGTTCTGATATGTATACATGATATACAGACTGGTGAGGGGAAAAGATACTCACTACTGTGTGTCCTTTGATAATGGAAGCATAGATGAGGTGAAGTGACTCCAATGAAGGGAAGGGCATGCTGAAGACACTGAAGAGTGAGATGAAGCGGGGATCCACCTCGTTCCTCCCACCTCCTGCTTTTCCCATGGCAGCAATAAAGCCGAGGTCCTTGAGGACTTTGTAGTTCAGCTCCTTTCCCCGGTCATAGATGCCCCCTCGATCCAGCAAGAGCTTCAGAAGTGCAATAGGCTGTTGTGTGTCATAGGTATCCACCTGAATGAGCAGAAGGTATACGTTTCAACATACATGTTGTATATCATTCACCACAGAACAATAGTCAAATGCATGGAGCAGGTACCTTTGGCATATTCATGTCATCCATAAAGATCAGCAGTCTCTTTCCCATAGGAGGGCCGTAGATCTCTTTGGTCCTTTTCTCCACGTTGGCTTCCAGGTTCCTCTGCACGTCCATTGACGTTGTTCTGGAGGAGAAGTTGATGATCATAGTGATCTAGAGTCAGAAGGGAAGAAATTCAGAGAATTTTAAGTCAAATAACGTGATGTTGGATGACATGCTTGGACAGTGAACGCACCGTTGCATCTGCAGTGAGGTTTTTAAGGAAGTTATGAATGGTAGCGGTCTTGGAAGTGCCAGACTCGCCAACCAGAAGCACGGGCTGCTTTATCTTCACCATCTGTTCCAGGATCCAACTGGCTCTTGTAGTGTCGATAGTTGGCACTAAAACAAAAATGGAGGATTAGAGGAATTTAAATCCATGTTTGTAGGACAGTGTATTTTTTTGTTCACAGCTTAAATAATCAACCTTTACCTAGAATATCAGAAAACTTCATTTCAGGGTTATGAATGTATTTGGTGACCAAGGAATTCCAGGGAACCCACTTCTCCTGTGTGCCATCAAAATGGAAATCATACAGAGTTGCCAGGTATCCTGTATGAACGCAGACATTGTGTCATCAATAACAAAATAAAAAGGATACAGCAAATATGTACGTAAGTACACATGACTAACATCTCTATCAAACTTCAAATTACAAAGCAATCTTGTTCATTCTTTAAACTGTACCTAAATGGATGTATTAATGTGCACAATGTTGATCATTCCTTGCAACTTACATAACAATCTATGAACAAAAGTTTGATTTTTTACCTGGAATCTCCCCGGGTCCAGCCAGGGCTTTCTCTTCATGCACCACAGTTAAGCAGGAAAGTCTTTTGATGTGCTCATCAAACACGATCCTGCCACTCTCCAGCAATGTGGCCCCCAGTGAGCAGTACAGAGCTTCCAGGAAGAAACACTCCAGAACTTCAGCACTGTTGCTCTCAGACTCAAGCAGCGCATCCAATGTCAAGCATAGCTGAGTCACCTGTGTGTAACCAACAACACATGCACAATTAAAGGGGCTAGATGTGGGTCAGAAATCTCAAACATTACTAAACCTGAAAAGCCTCATTACCCCTCTCATAAAAGTATCGACCAATGTGGATCAACTTCTGCTAGACAGGGAAGCAAAACCCAAAGCCACAGCTATGTTTAGCTAATGCTGTCTCTCATTTGCATTGTCAGTGCATATTTCACATATATAATGTTTTTACTGTATGTAATTCTCCCCTGAATTGTTTTTTTCATGCGTAATTACAACAATGCATGTAAAGTTGTTCATATGAGCAACATGAAGTCAACATACCATGTTAAGATCAGTCTGTGGGACAACAGTCTTCAGTTTCTGGCCCTGTTTGCCATCAACAATGCCGTCCACAATCATGTCGATACAACTGTGCACATATTTCTCAAACAGTCTGTTAAGCACTTCTTGTATCTAGAAAAAAAAAATACAAAGACACTAGTGAGATTTTATCAAATAATATTCAGGACAGTTAATAAATAAATGGTTTTATTTCCCCCAAACCCTTTCAGATCTGATGTTCAGCCATCTCTGCCAGTATGGGGTGTATCGCAGGTTTTTGGGGTCAACAAAAACCATGCCACAGCGAGAAACAGTAGCAGGGGAAGCATACTGGAGATCTCCAACCTGAAATGGATAAAGCGTCTTTTAATATACTCTGAAAGTTGCTTTGCAGAAAAGCATAGTGGGATGACTTTCAGCTGACAACACTCTACCTCAAACAGCAGGGCACAGTGACTCTGTAAACGTATTCGTTCTCCATTGGCCAGCGTGAGGAGCTTGTTGTCATCCATCACTGAGTTCATGTTTTCTACCCACAGAGCGTCCACATCACCATCAAACAGGATGTACCTGTGAGACAGTCATTGTCTTTTTGTTGTAATTCACAAAACCTTTGCACAATGTCTACTCTGCTTATTTGTGTTATTTTTTTTTTTTATCTACCTTCGTTCTTCTTTGTCAGTCGGCTTGTTGATGTCACGGAAGATGTTGGATAAGATGCCATCGGTCCAGTCTCGGGTGTCAGAGTCCAGAACACCGTACAGTTCAATGACACTCATGGCTTTAGGGTTAAGGGGGTATACCTTGGTTTGCAATCCCATTCTGGGAGATAAGAAAGGTCACAATTAACCATACAAAAAGTAAGGAAATGTTGCAGAGGTGAACTGATAATAACCTGGTCTGAGCTTGACATAATGTTCTGATGACAACAGATTTCCCTCCACCAGTTGGTCCCACAACCATGGTAGTGTGTCTGGTCATCATTGTCTCATAGAGCTGCACCACTTTATCCACCTGAAACCATACAGAAAAGCACATATTGTCATCTAACTACTCATTATGCTGAAACTAAATCTTTGTTTTATTGGCATAAGAAATCATGAATCTCAAATAAATCCACATGAGACACCTGGTTGGGCAGTATGACATATTTGTTCTCCTGCAGTATCTGTTCCACAGCATCGTTAAACTTGGGATAGCAAACGCGAGGGCAGTCGAGCTGAGGGAACAGGTCTGAGATCAGCCCGAGGAACAGAGGCACGTCCTCGAACACAAACTTGGGAAGGTTCATGTCCCTGAGAGCACGCATCAACACCACATCCTGTCGGGAGCAAGAGCAGGGATGAAACAAGACGACAAAGCACCACAATCCCATGGATAATACCCCTTTGGATCCAATTTAAACGCGAGGTAAATGTTTTCCATTCACCAAACTGTATGAAAATGAAACTCCATACCTCACTGAGTTCTGGTGAGTCTCTCTTCAGTTCTCCTGCCATCACTAAAACAGACTTCAGAGCTCGCAGGCCAAAGTCGTAATGAGACTGCTTGGACAACTGCTCACGAGCCAGCTTATACAGTACGGTCATCTTCTTTGCCAGCACCTGAATCAAACCAAAGTGAAGAGATAATAATAATTGTTTTTGGCTTCACAATAATGCAGAAAAATGCAACATCGATGTTTCTGGTTGCTATAGCAGCTCTAGAGCACTTTCCTGAGGGCAGTTAAGTACCTTCTTTAAAAAGAGGATGAAGTATTTTGTTACACTTGTCTCAGCATCTTCTGCTCTCTCCCAATGATTTTACTGGCCATATTAATTATTTAAGACATTTTGTTTTTGTTCTTAGCCCCCAGATGGCCACAAACATCTTCATGAAAGTCAAAAAAACTTTTTCTGTAAAGGCTTCTGTAAACTGTCTCAAAGAAGATTCCAAAATATTTAAAATCCCCAACCATTTCAACAGGCTGCTCACTGATCAGAAAGGATGGGTGTAGTTCAGCAGTAAGCCACAGTCAGTGTAGTAACAGTTTAATCCTTGTGTACTTTTTATGACAGCATAATAGTCAAATAAGTTATATATTATACTCGAGTTAGGCACTATGATGTGTCCTCACTTAGGTATAAAAACAAGTTTATGTGTGTCTGACCTTGGCCATTAGGAACCCCTCAGAGAAGAGCATGATCTCACAGATCTGCTGCAGGTCGGGCACTATGACCACCACAGGTCTGAAGAGAGCTTTCACCGACTCTGGCAGCTCTGTGCGTCCTGCATAACCCGGGTTCATGGTGATGAAAATCCCCATGCGGTTGTCCAGGCTGATTTCCTGCCCTTCAAACTGTTTTAAAAAGTAAGAAGTTGGGTCAGGAAAGAAAAAAAAATCTGTGTTTTGCATTTACGTGAAAACTGGAATAAAACTTTCGACAGCACACTTACATGAAACCTTTTAAGCTGCAGAATGAGAGCATTGCGAATGGTCTGGATTTGGGAGGAGATGACTGACAACACCGAGGCATCGATACGATTAAACTCATCAAAGCAGCCCCAGGCTCCACACTGAGCAAGGCCAGAGAAGATCTTACCCACAGCCTGCACACGAACAAAGGGTGATTTGAGGAAAAGGAACAAATTAAAATAATATCACTTTAAAAACATACCTGATGTCAACTTTATTTCAAGAGCACATTTAAAAACAACCGAGGTTGACCAAAGTGCTTTACAAAGTTAAAGGCACAGCAACATAAAAGGTATAAAACATAAAATCAATAAAAGCATACAACAAAAACTGTATAATAGGAACATAGTAAAATAGTAAAATGGTAAAATTTAAGGAGAAGAGGTGGGACTTTAAAAGTGATTGAAAATGTTCAATGGTGGGAGCAGATTTAATTTCCATGTGTAAATGGTTTCAAAGTTTGGGGGCCGCTTCAGAAAAGGCCCCATTTCCTTGGGATTTTAGTCGGTATTTTGGCAATGTAAATGCAACCTTAGTTATTAGACTTCAAAGCTCAGGATGGGGTGTGAAGAAGAAGTTCAGAGAGGTAAGATGGTGCCAAACCATTAACAATTAATCCTAAAACAAATGGGAAGCCAGTGGAGGGAGCACAACACAGGTGTGATGTGGTCTCTTTTAATTTTTCCTGTCCAAAGGCGAGCGGCAGCGTTCTGGACCAGCTGGAGTTGCTGGACAGATGACTGATCTAAGCATGGTTCAGTGTCTCTCAGACTTTGCGAGGGAGATAGGCCTTCACTTCGGTGATAAGCCTTAGTTGAAAAAAGATGGACTTAACGAACGTCGAGATTTGTCTGTCAAATACACAGACGTTGTATTTTTGTAAGAATTCATATACTAATAAATAAATAAACTTATATATTTTCATTAGCTGCCAACTCTTCAGGTGTAGGCTTCTTACCATGTAGTCCATGCCCTCACCACAGTTAGTGACCACACAGAGCAGGCCTAAAGCCTTGGCCAGATCTTTGGTGGTCTCTGTCTTTCCCGTACCAGCTGGTCCAGCAGGAGCTCCACCAAGATACATGGAGAGGGCCTGCATTAAAAAAACACAGCCACATTCACAGACATTCAACTGACACATTTTGTTTTGCTGACGCAAACATGCAAAGCCTGCCAGACCTGCGTGAGCGTGAGGTAGATCCTGTCCGTCAGCGGGGTTATAACCAGTCGACCATTCAACCCCATGTATTCATATCCATACGAGAACGAAGCGCTGCACTGACGCACAAACAGGTCGTCTTGTTCCTGGAGCCAGTAGAATCGTAGTTGGCTTTCCCACTCAAACTCTTGTGCGTCCATAATACTGGAAGTACATTTTTTTTTTTATGAAAAGTAAATCATAATATGTGAGTTACACTGTCATATGCATGTTAAAAGTGTGAAAGGTCTACCTGTTGAGAACAAAGCTGTCCACAATATCTCTCGCGTGTACATCAATGATGAGCACAGTGTTGAGCTTCCGTCTGTCGTTTTTCTTCATCGGTTGTGTTATTCGTGTCACCAGCTCGTCAATCTGCCGGTGCATTTTCTTAGCGTAGTTCTTCAGTGCAAGCTTCTCCCCTCCCTTCACCTTTTTAAAGATGTCCTCTACCTCCCAGGTCCACCACACTTGATTGGCAGCCAAAACCATCATACCCTGGTAAAGCAACATCCAGTCCACCCTGAGAGACACAGGGAAGGAAAACACATTTGCTGTGACTCATTTACAAGGACTAGCACACAGTCAGGTCTTAACCTTGAAAAAGGCCCTTTAAAGTTGTGAGGCCCAGACAAAATGTCCTCACAAAGATAGACTGGTAACATTGATTTGTAACCTCACAAAGATACACATACACACCTGCTCCTGTCTTCACAGTAGTGGAAGATTGCTTCTTTTGTAATCAGCCTATTGGTCCTCCTCATCTCCAGTGATACTCCGGTCATCCACTCCTCCACTCTGCCCTCCACTGGGACGGGCTTCCTCAGTTCCATCACCTCACCCTCAGCAGACACCATGGCTCCAGCTACCGTCTCCCCGTTGCTTTCCACATCAAACCTCAGGGACGCTATATTGTCATACATCTTGTGGAACAAGGAAAAGACAAAGAATTGTAGCCAAGTAACACACACACACACAGACAGACATATGGAAACGTTACTCTTGATATGTTACCTTGATCATGTGTTCCTGGACACAGGCAGGATCACTGCTGCCGAGAATACTGAGCAGTTCATCATCAGAGATGAAGAAGAAGCGTGGGAATGTGTTACGTTTAGAGTCCAGGTAGTCACTCAGACTCTTCTGGCACTTCTCCAGACCATCACTCAGAGCCTGCAGCTCTGTCAGCCGGTTGGTAACGAGGCAACATCGTTTAATGTTTGGACTCCTCACTGTGTCACTCATTATCTACAAAAAAATTTAAAATATAGATTTTACAATTCTGAGTAACAGATTATTTTTGATTTCATCCGGGTAAGGTTTTGGCAAAACTCACTTCTTTAAACTTTTTGTCAATGTTGTCAAATTTCTTGGCTTCTTCAGGTAACTGTGAGCGAATGTCTCCACCAATGAATATGCTCTCCAGGTACATCCATTTTCGCTGTACCAGCAACCATACCTGTGGAAGAAATGGAATGATTTTAAGTTTTTTGGATCAACTGAAGCATGCCATGACAAGAGGTTTGGCTGCCCATACTGACCTCTATAATTTCACAAATAAGGGACAGGTCTTTTTCCAGTTGTTGTATGGTGATAAGGAAGTGTCCAACAAATCGACTGCCTGCCATGCTCTGCAGATTCATGGTATCATTTTCCAGATTCAGCAGAATCTCGTCCACCGCGCCCAGAATAGATCCACGTTCCTGAGTCCCTTTAAAATATGGCTGCACACTGAACTTCAAGTTTTCCCAGGTCTCCACCACCTCCTTCACTCCCTGGAAGCACATGAATACATTCTCAAACATATTAGTTAATTTATGTAAATATTTATGATTTTCACTGATGAACTGATCGCTATCTTCAGAATTATCGGGTCATTCCCAAAGATGGAGACTTGCCTTCTCGATGCTGAGCTCTTTTACAGCAGAGGTGACAATGTCACCTATAACATTGGCATATTTATGCAACTCCATAGCAAACATGTTCTCCAGAGTGAAGCTGTCGGTGTTCATCTCAAAGGCAGTGCCCGTCTTTTCCATCAGTACCTTCCAGTGTCTGTGGCACAAAATGTCAATGTTTAATTCACTGTCTTGAAACTGCAGTGCATAGGTTTTAAAACGAATCAAATGTCTGTCACATCAAACCATTGTCGAGTGAGTTGCACACAGGAAGTGATTTGGACAGAGGCAACAACAACATTGCACTACTAAATTGACCAGCGTCCACAACAGCCCACTGCTCCAGTAACTCAGAGAAGCTGAGCTTCCCTGGAAGTGACATTTTTGCCATATTTGTCACCGTCACAGTAGTTTAAGTTTACCCAAAAGATTTAGTATTTGATGACTGACCTGTCTCTGAGGGCCTCATTCTTCAGGTCCAACAGAAGAGGCAGAGACTCTCTGAACTCCTTCATTCGTCCCTCCAGGAAGAAGGCCACAGGTAATCCTCGTACATCTTTGGGCAGCTGCCGCAACCTTTTGATGAAACCCTCAACGCCGTCCTGCAGTAGCTGGAGGTTTAAATCCACCCACAAGGTCTCAGACCACTCAGCCTTTGCGTCCTAGATAATTCAAGGATAAACATTAATCATCACTTGGAAAAAAAACATGTTGACTCAAGGAATGTGTCTCAGTATGAAACTGAAAGTTCTAAAACAGCCACCACATCCCACCTTCTGAGCTTTATACATGTCATATATTTGTCTCAAGTTCTTCATATCCTTCTGCATGTTGATAACCTCTGGGTACACAGTGACTTGCAGATCCAACAGCTTCTCAGCATTAGATAACTCCTGCCATCCTGCCATTATCTTGACGAGGTCTGCTTCATATTTCCCCAAAATATTCAGTCCTGAAAAGACCAAGAGACGCAACATAAAATCAATCCTGAGACGATGATATGATGCAGTGTTCTTGCTCATTCACAAATCTGGTTTGTGTCTTGGAAATTTTAGAAACCCAGAGATTTTAAGAAACCTATATACTCAAACTGTATATAGTTTGGGAAACCCTGCTTTGTATTACTGTTATAGAGCTTAAAGCGAGAGGCAGGGGTTCAAGTACCTTTGTCAAGATCATCTCCCACAGCTCCAGGTCCATGCATGTTGAAGCTTTCAGCAAAGATAGACACCTCCTGCTGAAACTCTTCAATATTTTCCGTTGTAGTCTTTGGGCGTGTCAAATACAAGATGAAAAAAACAAAGGTCTAAATGTAAATCTCTAAAATATGTGACTTTAATTTTCTGTTGAAGCAGAAGGTGTGGGTCTGATGTCTGACCTGAGTAAATGATTTCTTCACATTTGTCAAACTCTTGTCGACTTGTCTGGATTCTCTGAACAAGTCACTCCACATCTGGTCAACACCTGCCAACAGCTCGAGTTCGTCCTCTACAACCTGTGCAAAGAATAGCGTGCATAAGTGAAGCTCAAGAAACCGGTTATGCTTAGAGGGAACGACAATTCAACATACATTACCTCCACTTTGTACATTGCCAGTGTTCTGTATCTTTCCTTGATATCAACGATTCTCATCTCCACATCTAGAGACATGTCTCTGATGTCTGAGATGGTACTAAGGACAGACTTCAGGTCTTCAAACGTGTCAGGACTTTGCTTCAGCTTTGCAGAAAGATGCTTTTGTCAAAAAACAAACAAAAACAAACTTTAGTATAGATGACAAAAACAAACTTGTAAAACTGTAGCATGAATCAGTACCATGAGTTCATCTCTCAAGTTGAAGAGATCCTCTTTGGTCGGCTTATTGAGCAGGCTGCCTAGTGAACTGATGTAGGACTCAACAGTCTTCTGCACCGTGTGAACCAGAGGCTCCAGGTTTAGATAGATGACGTGATCCGTCTTGAAAAGCTGCTCTGACATCACCTCCTGTCTGATGCGAGAAAGGAACTGCAGCTTATCGTCGTACATGACGCACGACGGCTTTCTCTCGGCAAATTTCTCATTGCTGATCAGTTTGTTCTTTTCCCAAAGAGGCCGATAGCGCTTCCAGTGGTTCAGGTAGCGATCCACGGAGAGGAGCAGCCGCTGGATGTTCTGGGACACCGTCATGGCACTCTCATTAACCTGAGGATGCTGGCACACGTCACTGTAGAAGCTAAATGTCACCAATTCATCTTCCCCTGCCACACGCTGTGGAGGGCACTCAATGCAGGTCCCACGCATCCAACGCACAAATTGCTGAAACACATACATTTGGCCAGAATAAAGTCACATTGACTTGCAATTGTGCTGAAAACAACAATGGCGTAATGAAGTAAATACAAAATAACTACAGTATGATGCTCAAACCTTGGTGCTCTCTACACAGTCTCTGACACACTGCATGAGCAGCCAGTAGATCTCTTTGCTTTGGGGCTGTAACACAATCTTAGGGGCAGACAGGATGGCATCAACTTGGAAAAGCTCAGTGCTTCCCATCAGTGCATTGTTGAAGGCCTGAATGCTCCTAAATAACAAGGCCGACAACAGAAATGTCAGCTGACGAGACGGATATTGTCATGCGATTGCAACAGGGATGGAAAAATTGTGTATTTACCTCAGCGCCATCTTCACAAGTGAGTCCAACACCTTGCGTTCCCAGTACGTGTAATAATGGGTCATACATGTTGCTTTACCACTGCTGGTTTCCATGATGAGATGTTCTGTTTTTGTGATGAGGGGTCCAATGTCCACATACTTCCTGCTCAGTAGATTCACAGTTTTCGCCCGCTCTCGCTCAATACGCTCACAGAACTCCTTGACACCTTGGGAGGGGGGAAAAAACATATACAAATAATTAAGTGAAAATGGTTTATTGTAATAAATAATATCCATCTAATGTAATTATTCTACCTGGTAAGTCGTGTGATTTATCTGGGACTGGAAATTTCATCAGGTTGGCCATGACCATGGACTGCAACTTGGAATCCATTTCCGTTTCGTTCTTCTGAATCTGATTGACGACTGACTCAAACTTAGACACAACCTGAAAGCCTTGTTTGATGAAACTGGGAATACCTTAAACCAATGGAGACAAGTTATCTGATTAAGCAAAATTAAATGAAATGAGATTACACAAACACATTCCACAAGCTCTGTATGCAGCATACCCAAGGAGTACCAGTTCATTCTTTTGCACCCAGAATGCATCACTTCTTTGACCGCTCTGATGTGTTGAGCCAGCATAATGATCTTTGGCTCACTCAGGCTGTCCATTACAGAGTGGTAGCAGTTAACAAGGTTGTTGAGGTCGTCAACATACCTGCGATGAAACAAATCAGGCAAGATATCGATCAGTGGTTTTATTGTTTGGATTAGATTAGACACTGCATTCTTACTGGTGTGTTTCATTACCTGATGAATTTGTGCTTTTGCAGAGCAACATTTTGAGCGACGTCAGGAACAGGGTAACCCAGTGACCCAAGGTTGTTGGTCTCGGAAATGATTTCCCTGATCTCCGGAGCAAAGTTCAAAAAGAATCGTGCTCCCTGCTGCATGCTGCTGTCAGAAGCTGGGCCGTCCTCAGAGACAGCCTGCAGGAAAAAAGCCACATCAAAACAAAAGGAATCTGCCGTACATGAGAGTTACAAGTGAGTAAGTAGTGGAAGATGCTTACTGGTTCTAACAGAATGTGGATTTTGGGGGTAATCACGACCAACAGATTTTTCTTCATCAGCAACGGCAAGTTATGCTCAGTCTCAGCCAGCCACTGCTCATACTTTTTCGCCTCATAGTCCCTGAACTGCAACGCCACTTGTGTATACTTGTCCTTGGCCTGAGCAGAATGAAGTGAGAGTCACACAGAGTGTGTGAAGGTGACATTTTGGTGCCTACGTACTGTATATGTCCCTCGTGCTACGATGAAATAACTCACCACTTTCCACTTTTCACTCTCCTGCATCTCCGGCACTTCCAGGAAAGGAAGGATGGTGTGTTTGATGCGGTAGAGAAGAGATCGGACCCATCGGATTGATCCGGCCACAGGAGGCTCATTTTTACTGAGCGGTGGTTTAACCTTGTTTGTCTTAAATATTTCATCTATTCTGTCCACCTACAACAAAGAAGAAAATGAGTACTCGCTATTACAAAATATAATCATGGATACATAAATACATGCAGTGTTCCTCACAGAAGCTTTAAAATGGTCTGACCTCTTAGTAATGTGCCATTTGGAATATGAAGTGAAAATCAACACAATGCCATTCTTGTGATTTTGCTACCATTTAAGATTAAAGCCAATATCAGGGTAAGAACATGCCAGGCAGCAACACAACTACAACTGTGCAGAATTCGCCCAGAAGCATCATGTAATGTACTGCTTTATTATTAAAGGGCCCTAAAATCAAATAAAGGCTTGTGCCGACCCTGGTCTGACATTATGAGATATTGCCATCACATCAACATTTTCTTGATTTCACACTGAAATACCTCTTTGCAAAACTGAGCCAGTATGTCATTAAACTTTCTCATCAAATGGTGACTGATGGCCTGTCTTGAGCGGATGTGTTTGAATTTCAGGAGCATGTCAAAGGCAGCGGCCGAAGAGCGCAGCGTCCTAAAAGACTGATCGATGAAGCCGATTGCCTCTCCTTCAATAGCCTGTGGAGACACATGCAAAACATCATAGACAAAAGTGTGCAACTCTGTTGGTGTAGAATGATCCCAAGACTTAAACTTCACACACCTGAGCTGTCGAGTCAAAATCTTGCATGATCATTTTCCAGCTGCTCCTCTTGCCCATGTCAAAAGGATTAAAACGGACCTCCTCGATAGGCGAAGCGAGACTGTCCACCCTGCACAGCACTTCATCAATGCGCTTTTGGTCACGGGTCACACCTTTCAACTCTGGGCCAAAGATGTTGTAGAACTCTTCCAAATTCTGCGCCGAACAAAGGCAGGAGAACCGATCAAATCTGAGCACGATTTTCCTTTTTCCAACTGTCTGGAGACTGAGTGAGAAGTTATTTATGTGCATATTTATGTACCTGCAAAACATTGTATAGATCTTGGCAGATAGACGCCATGTAATCTGTCCTCTCAAACAGCCTCTTGCGGTCAAATTCCCAGCGTGGACCTCTTCCTGATTCTTCAATTTCTGCACGCACTTCAAAGTAGGATGACTTCCACTGGTCCAGAACCTGTTTAGCATCATGCACCTTAGATTTGGCCACTTCCCTCTTTTCTCTGCGAAGTAAACGGCACATTCAAGCAACATTCTTGTGCTGCACACAGAAAGGGATTTGTTCTATGTCAAGACAAGTAGAGGCAACAGCAACACGGTGCTATTAAAGCCGACTGCTGCAAACTAGGTGGAGTATGACTGAAGATGAATTCTCCTGCTCTAAAAGCCAGTCGCTTTTTGTTTGTAGACTTAATATCAGGTGCTGTCGTATATCACCTTGCTGAAGTTTGCATCCAGACTTCGCAGCTTCCTGGTCAGCAGTTAAGAGGAAAATTATTACTGGTATGAAAGCACATCGGGCTAAATTGTTTTTTTGAGACACATTATGACAATTATAAAACATTTATTCCTTTTGACAAAGTTAAGAGCACAATCCTAAATTTGTCTTAAGTGCCTGCCAGGAAGTTGCGAATCTGGATGCCAATTTTGGTGTTGTCAAAAACTTCAACGCTATTTAAAAATAGCTATCTTGTTGATTTTACATGCTTCTATTGTGAAGTGTAAGCGTTCTCCGGAGTAGAGTGAGGGAAAGTTTATCAGAAAATTGAAGATGCAGGTCTGGAATAAACCCGCTCTGGCTGGATCAGATATATTCAGTCTGTCAGATTATGTTTTATATTGCTAATCCCTATGGATTTAAAGTGCACAGTGAAGCTTGAAACCATCACTAATGCTGTTGAAATTTTCCTGCCAACATGGCGGTCACGTGATACAGTACATGCAGAATGTTACTGAATTTGTTTCTGAACATAGGCAGAATTAGAAAATCATCAACAAAAATGTTGATACTAGTGGATAAAGAAGAATATTAACGTAAAAGTAAAACTGTATGTCCTGCTTGTAGCGGGCCTGAGAGCTCCAAGTGTACCATCTTCTAGCAACAAATATGAGAAGAAGGCCATACAATTTGGGATGGTGATTATATGACAAAGACAGAGGAGATACATTTGATAAGACATGGGATCCTGTACTGAGATACCTAAAGGAACTTACAAACATAATGCCTTAATGTATTGCGTATACTTCATTTTATTCATTTATTTACCCATATTGTCTAACTCTGATTATGGACTGATACGATCATTTAGATGTGCTATGTTCTGTATGTTACAGTTTTTTGTTTCTCTGTCTTTTGGAAAATAATAAACATATTTAAAAAAAAACTTCTGATGTATCTGCACATACTTGAACATCGTGTTGACATCAACGACTTGAGACACACGCTCACACAGCTGCCAGGCGATTCGCTCCATGAGAGGAACCATACGTTCGTTTGTGTTGTAGTGGCGAGAAATTATCCACACTATTTGCAGGCTGTCCATCAGGGGAGAAATCGTGTCCAGGAGCACACTAAAATTTGATCCAGTTGCCAGATTCTGCAACAAACAACAGTGACATTAAAAGTCCGATATTGATTAAAACAATACTAGGAAAAAATGTACGAAGCGTCCAACAACGCAGTGGTTGCACTGTTGGCATGTGCAGAAGAGAATAAGTCAAAGTGAAGAATGTTCAGCTACAGCGCAGCTCACCATGAAGTGTCTTTCCAGTGTGCTGAGGAAACGTAAATTATCGTCCGACTCAACACAGTATTTATTAAGTTCAGCAACAGTTCCCTCCAGGGTCTGAACAATGCCGGCATCTGCTTTGGTCATCACCTCCAAGATTTTCTTCACCGGCGGCTGCTTGAGCTGCTCACTCAAAGCGCTCAGGATGGATGCACGCTCCTGCCAAAAAGCGATCTCAGCCATAGGGCTGGGTGCCTGGAGGAAAATGGAAAGTGAATGTTTCAAAATTGAACAATGGATATAACAGTGCATGTTATCTGTTGCTCTGGCATTTAATCCTGTTGATAATAGTTGAGACATCTCAGGAGTGATATTACATGTCGCTTGGCTTGACCTCGCGCCGTTCATCTGAAATGGAAGTTTTTCCGCTGAGTCCAAAACTACCTTTGTTGAAATGTACTAACCTGGGGCTTTTTGTTTTGCTGCTCCTCCATAAAAATTGTAATCTGAGTCTGCCAGTTCATCACACACTGCTCCAACATCTCTAACATCTCTGGATTAGAGAGGAGCACATCCACGTCTGGCTTCAGGTCAAGCTCAGGGATGTGCAGGGTAAACTCATCTGTGACAGAGAGAGACAGGCCTTTAGATTGTTTATAATTATGAAATATTCTCTCTTCTATGAGTCTTCCACCACAGCATTTTTTTTCACCTCAATTTCTCCCTTTTATCTGCATTGTTCATTTTGTCATAGATTTTAACACATAACACACATCTTGAGGCGGCACTGAGATTATACAGTGTCTGTAGTAAAAATAAACAAATGCAGTACATTAGACTTAAATAACATATCCATTCATTAATTAGTAAACTAAAAATGTACAAGCTCTGTGTACATTAAAGTGTAACTTACTGCTTTTTTTCCATTTTGTATTGAAATATTGCAATATTATGATTATTTGATTATTTGTATGCTGCGTCCTTCATCTGAAAATGGACCTTGTAAAACTATCAGACATGACTGAGGGAGCGTTTGTTGTTTACACCAGGATTGCAGGGGTGGGAGCAAGATCCCATCCCAGAAAACAACAGATTTTTCTGAGCAGTAGAATTCACTTCTCAAACTTTTCTTGGGCACTTCTTATGTCGCTTTTCCACTATAGCATGGCTCGGCTCGACTCTACTTGTTTTTCCATTAGCGATAGCACCTGGTACCTGGTACACTGATTAGCTAGAGTGTCATCACTGGAAGAGTCATGAGTGCGAAGTCCGACACAAGAATCAAATGTAGAAATTCCAAACTGTAGATCAGTTAAAGCAAGGGAGTCTGTTGTATTTAGTGACAGCACTGCTGAAAGTCAGCGATCGTGAGTTGAATCACAATCACTATGCAGCTTGTGTCATACGGATTCTATTTTCTGGTCATGCAGGAAGTACTGACCTAATCTTTTTAATGAACTGATTTTCATGATTCAGTACACTGAAAACAACTGCTTTGCATGAGCATGGCATGAGTTTGTATTTAAAATAAAACCAAACCTTGTATCTGTAGGTGCTGCAGAGACGTGTTGATCAGACCCAAGAACTTGTGTGTCCTGTTGAGCAGCTCGTCACGCATTGGGACTCCATGGCTTGACTTTGCTGAACTCTCGTCTCCATGTCCTCCAGTGCTCTCCTGAGAGGACACTGACTCACTTTGATAACCTGCACCTGTTATCTTCATCTGGTGCACAGTTAACAAGGGTATATACACCTGGATAAAAAAACAAAACAAATCTATTCTTATTCTCATGTTCTTATCATTCACAGTTCAAGTGATTCATACTGGAGGGTTTTTGTTTTACATTTGCAAGTTTGCTCTGCAGCACAAACAGCGGGTGTCCACTGTGCATGCCAATGTCAAACAGCCTGGGCATCAAGATGTTCGCCTCAGTCATGTCCAGTGGTTCAACAATGGTCTCTGATTAAAACATAAATCATAATCTCTTGGTTAATCCTTGTAGATACTGAATGAGAAGTTTTACTGTTGTGATTCTTCCTCACCGCTTATGTTCCTGATGAAGTAGAAGACAGTGGATTTCAGAAATCTCTCTGGGTAACTGTTTACTGCGACATGAAGCTCAATGTGATAGACAACCTGGACCTCAATCCTCTGAAAACATAAACATAGAATGACATCATCTTTCTCTCTTCTGTTAAATACAATGACAAAGAATTCAAACACAAACACAGTGTGACAGACGGTAAAAAGCAAAGTTCCATCTCACATGGCTGGGACGTCCTTCATCCGTCTCCTCTGTGACTGAAGTTATCTCTGCTCCACTTTGGATCCAAGTGTTATTTTCAGGATCTGAAGAGTCTCCATCTTCCGTCCTTTCTGTGGTGATAAACATTTCACTTAGAAGCAGGAAACACAACTATGACTACACCTAAAATAGGGATGTGATGACCTTCCAAAAGTAGTTGGTATTTCATGTGAGTGAATTGAAAATGCTGTCTACACTGCAAAAACCTGATTTTTAGTTAAGTGAAATAAGCCTGGTTTTCTTTTGCCTGAAAAGAAAACCAGGCTTATTAGAAAATTGTCTAACTTGTCTTAATCAGCTATCACAGTTTAATTTGAGCTTTTGTTACTGAGCTAAAACTGGTGTCACAAAATGGAACACTCATTTTAACTTCTTCACAGGCAAATAAATCCTGTTATGTAAGAAATGTCTAAACCTTCTTAAATTAGACAGTTTTTGGCTCGTTTTCGTTATAGAATATAGCAAACCTAGCTTACCACATTGGCAGATGTTTATCATGATTTTTAGAACATTTAGAAACATTTTGGGATTTTATTTTGTAATGTTCATGTTTAGTTGTATGTTTTGTACCTAGTTTCTTTTTTGGTCATGTTTGGTTGTGTTTGTGCATTATTTTGGTTAGGGTTAGCATAATTGAGGGTTAACATTTTTACTTTGCTTGTTTTTGTGATTTTAAGGTTTGTTTTTTTAACGAATTTGGTAGCGTTATGTTTTCGTAATGTTCGTAACATTTTATAATAATGTTTTGTGACTTTTTCTGGTGAGGTTTATGTAACAGTACAACAATTAGCTCATCTGTTTCCGTAAGCTTTCAGACAAAAATGGCACATATTTTATTCCGGATACTTGTGACAAGAAGTTTTCATATCCACTCATTACCATTCATTCAATTAAGTCAACTCACCGACAGGTATTTCCACTTCAATTTCCTCCTCTCGAATGGCTTTGAAAAACAAGATACACGATGGCGACTCCTCCTCAGACACAACGTTCAAAAAGCGAATTATTTTCTGCTCTTCTTCTCCATCTTCACGACTCAGAAGTTCGTCGAAGCATTCGTCGTTTAAATTAAAGCCGGCACAAACTCTCTGTCGAACCCACTCCACTCTCAAATCGTCGTGAACCATTTTGTTTCGATGTTCATTTGACCCGAAATTACACGGAGAATCAGACATTCACCAATGTTCTGTTCAACATGTCGCCATTTCAAACTTTTAGTCAAAACTAAGTAACTTGTCACTTGATTCACGAACACCACGAGAACGGTGTTGTGGCGGTCGCTTGTTGCTTTGGCAACCATGACGCAAGGTAGTTTGGTCCCCAGAGAAATGACTGGAAGGCAGGTGCTGCCTGAAGAAACTGGGAAACTCAAGGCAACTATAATATTAATATAAAACCCCCAGTTTGAGCCATAACCACTTCTTGTGTTACAGTAGACAATAATCAAGCTGATCAAGTCCTCAATATCAGTAAATATCTGTCCCTGATCAGAAACATTCATTAGAATGCAATTGCTGCCATGGGCACCATATTGAAAATTCATCATGCCTCAACTTATCCAAATCCTTTTTTTGACTATAACTCTACCAAAATGCAAGCTTTTATTACAAAATGGACCAATTGCAGTGGAATTTCTAGCTAAGCTTCCTCACTAATGGTAACAAATATGAAGGCAGTGGCTCCACTAATAGATCAATGATCAATCATTATGACAAAACTAAACATCGAAAGAGAATACTGTAAACACGACCAAAGATACTATAAAAGCAGTTTCTATTATACAGTTATTCCACATATACAAGTGCACTTTATAACCTTAAATGTGTACATTTCTCTCAACTCACTGCGCCAGCTCTGTTAGAGGTGGCGCAGCATGCTGTATCCATAGATTGTACCTGCTTTGTTTACATTTTCTCCCCAGCATTTCTTTTCATTTCCTCTCTGTAATAGAAAGTCAAAGTTAAGACTGCTACATATTTAAAAATGACAATGGGCACATCCCCACAATAAAGACTATACATTTGTTTGCCTATACACACACACACACACACACACACACACACACACACACACACAGAACTTAAGAGTAAATGTATCCATGCTGTGTCTGGATGCTGCAATTCAAATCTAAAAATGCTGCTAGAAAACAGATAAAAATATTGACTTACATGCAGAATTAGTTATTTTGCACCATCTTTATCACACACCAGCAGTGAACACACAAGTCGGGCGCAGGAGCAGTGGGCTGCACCTGGGGAGCAATGAGGACTGGATGTTTTGCTCAGGGGCACACTAGCCCTTGACCCATCCAGGGATTTGGACCTTCTATAAAAGTCCATTTCCTTTCCTCTTGGCCATGGGCTGCCCAGCTTACTGAAACTTGAGTTTAGATCCATTTACAATAAGACACATTCATCAAAAACCCCAAGCAAACACAATTTATTATCAACAAAATGATGAAGATATGATTTTGCCAAAAAAAAGATCTAACACATGGAGTGTTTGAAAAACAGAGTTTTAGTTCAAAGATTAGGACTGCATTAGAGGAAATCAGGAATACCCACTCAACCACCCTATAAAATGTCACCGTTCATTAAGGCAAACATTACTTGGAGCAGTAAAACAGCAACGGCCACTTGTAAAATTGAGCTTTAACATTTAAAAGTTGATACACAAGGTCGAGACTCTCAGACATGTGGCAGTTTCTCCCCATAAAAACTCTGTTGCCACTGGACAAAAAGTGCTGACAGGTCAATAATGCAACAACGACGACAATAATGTCTCTTATTGTCTAATACTAACCATACAATACTGGGAAATTTACAAAACTAGAAAACACAATGTTACTCTAATAATCAATGACCAACCGTGTTAAATTAAACAAAACATCCTTCAATGTAAGGAGCTCAAGACAACCAAGAGCTGAGATCCACTAAAGTCTTCCCATGACTGGAATGTGAAAAATGTACAGTAAGTAGATGCATAGGCAACACTGTGAATGCATTAAAGTAAAAATCATGTTCCATTAATATTCATCTTTAATTCTGATACATTTAAAAATACAATAAATTAAAAACAAATCTTCTGGAAAAAAGTATATACATCTAAGTCACGCACACCCGCCCCGAGCACTTTTCAAAAACAGAAAAGTCCAAAGATCCTTTGCAGCGTTTCGGTACCACAAAGTAAGTAAGAATACAAGAGGAAACTGAAGACTGATACAGTATATGCTGTCATTTGGTTGAACTTTGATAAGGCAATCAGTGCAGCAACGAGATGAATGAGAACGTGATGTGATTGTAAAGTGGCTCACTAACCAGTGTATGGAATCCAGATCAGATTAAACTAGAACCAAAGGAATACCAGCATTAATAAAGACGATAAAGATAAATGTTCTTTTATCTTAACCAGCAAATCCCAAGAAAAGAAAAAAAAAATCACCATAACTGATTGAACTATTTAGTGTTGTCTGTAAAGGAAACCTCTAGGTCAACTATTTACTTATTAATCTAACTTATCTTATACTTGTGTTGGTCATCAACTAAAAAAAAAAAACTGGTGGCTCTAAAGAAAAGTGATCTCTTTTTTTTTAGAATACAAGTTGTATTTCATTGCACTTCAACCTCACAACATATTCAGAAGTGAAGCAAAACAGTCATTTCTTCAAAGTACATTCTGCACCGTCTGTTTCTGGAAGATTGTGAGGCTCATTATTTCACTGAAATTATTAAAAAAAAAAAAAAGAAAGGAGAAAAGGTCAAAATCACTTCCCGACATGTCTGGAGTTTTGCCATGGCCTTGTTTTTTTTTGCTACAGTATAACAAGAAAGTCCTTTCATAGTAAGCCGTCATGCTCAAAGCTGGAGGGCAGCAGAGAGAAGGAAAAGGGGCAAAACTTGACTCCGGTCCCACTGTAAAACTTATTCTGAAACTCCACCCTGAGGAAGAAAAGACAACTGCAGTTAATCTGAAACTGAAATAATCTGTCACAGTGACGCCAGTTACTTCAGAAGGTACCGTGATCTTACCAGTGTAGTCGGAGTGCATGGAGGAAGGCAGACAGACCTTCCATGACCAGGAGGATGGACACGGTGAGAACTGCAAACAGGCCAAACACTGGCACCAGGAATAAAACTCCCAGACTGCTGTCCATGCGAAGTCCCACTCGTATCACCATGGCCCACAGCACATCTGACAGCTCTGCGAATCAAATGTTTTACGCAGGTGTGAGGGGAAGACGCTCTAAAGTAAGAATGCTTTCACAAATAGGAATTGTAATTGTTTATTTTTTAACAGAAGAAAAATCTAAAATTAAATAAGTTGTGTGACTACCCCTTGCCCTCAAACCAGCATCAGTTCTTCGACATAGGTAGGTTGTTCCAAACATCATGGAGAACCAACCACAGACCTTCATACCACATGTGTATGTAATGATGATGCAGGTTTATCTTGAATAAACCTGGCTTTTTAGACGTTTTTCCACAGCAGATATTTTTATTTTTTTACATGAATTAGTAGAAGTAATATTAATTATTATTAATCAACTCCAGTTTTAAGAGAGCCAGGGTCATGCTGTTGTTCAAGTGTAAGAGTGTAAGGTCACACCAAATGCTCGACACGTTGAAAAGTGTGTGCTAAAATGTCAGAACATTTTGAAAAGTGTTTACTAAACCTGGAAATGACGTTGTTCTCGAATGTCTTGTTTTGTCCACAAACAAAAATTATTCAATTTTAATGATTTCTTGTATGTTTCTTATACGGAGCAAAGAAAACAGAAAACATTCACATTTAAGAGGCTGAAAAATCAAGCAAAAATTTGTTTGAATTATTGGTAAATACAGTCGAAAATAGTCGAAGATTAATAATGGATTAATCAAATAATTGGTAAAAACATCAAAACTTTAAATCTATTACACTACTGAACTGAAGAACTACTTATTTTAAATTTGATCATAACTCCCTATTGCAATATCTGGCAGGTAAATCACTATTAGATATTTCCCCTGCTTGCCTCTGACAGGTTTGAAAGTGTTATGTTGTGCAAATACTCACGTGCATGTGCCAGACTCAGAGCCCAGAGCCTCAGGTAGGAGGCTGTGTTGGAAATACACCCAAGGCAATACTCTATAGTGTGGATGGCCTGATGCAGGAACTCATCTGCAAAGTCAAACTATTACAGAAACAATGCATAACTTAGCATGACTCAGAGAATCCAGTGGGAAAAACAGCACATAGCAAAGCAACAGTTGCCTATAAGGATATTCGTTTAATTATTGTGTGCAGTCCCTGACCTCCTCTTTCTGGTGTTCTCCACTCGTGGAGAGATCACTGTGACCGCTGCCCTCCTCCATGTCATGAGTCCTCATCAGGAAGAGTTCGTCATCACTGTCCCGCCGCACGCGCTCATATCCCTGAGACAGCGATTAAAAGACAGCACAAGTTTAAGGAGACATTTTTCAGATTAGTGAGCAAATCCACAGTGACAAATTCTCACCCTGTACATTATTCTTATTTGTTGGCTTCCATTGTGCAGCCAATAAAGGTAGATGGGTTTGCCCAGCAGTAGAACAGGCACTGACAGAACAGCAATCACCAGCAGAAACACCTGCAGGCCGACCTGGAAGAAGCAACACAACACTGTTGTCTGTCTGAAAGAGAACTGAACTTAAAAAAAAATCATCAAATGAAGTCAGAATAGAGACAAGAGTTCACATGCAGCGTCTTTTCATGCATAAATAAATTATTTTCAATGTTGGAGCACGTCAGATGTGTACACAAATGAGACGCGCTGGTTTTTCTGGGCGTGTCTGCGTCACACAAAGATAAAAATGTGTCAACTTTCTGGAATGTAGCGAATGCTTTCAGATATTTGGGCCAAAGATTAAACTCGTCTTTGTCCAATTGACTTTGACTCTCCCGTCATTCAGACGACGATCCTGAGTCAGTTGGTGAGAGAATGCACACAGACGGGTTGATTTTTTCCTTTTCTTGTTTAATGTGTTATTTATTGCAATGAAGTGGCAGCCACTTCATCCATTTCAGCATTTTTTGGCAAGAGGTTTATTTAGCTTCTCACCTGTCCTGGGTAAAGGGGCAACACTGCATCACCCTGCATGAGGAACATGTTGATGAAGTGGATGAGGATGCTTGGAGCATGTCGGGAGTCCTTAGCTGTGAAGACCAGCCACTTGTAGAATATCATGAACACCAGGTAGCCAAACAAACACAGCAGGAACAGGATCTCGGGGAGGAATACCAAGTACAGGTTGTGCTTTTTCCTAAAGTGTCTGTTCGTTTGGGAATAAATGAACAAAGAGATTAGTAAAGGTAGGTTATTAAAAAGGTGGTAAAACAACTAACACACTGATACTCACAGGTGATTGTAAGTGCTGAGGATGACCCCGAAGCTCATGTGAATGACGCCCACTATCACAGACATCTTCATCTTGTAGGAGTTCAGAAATGTTAGGCGATTGGTTGCCAAGTTCCATATCTTTGCAAAAGAAAGGTGACATAATTCATATTATAAAAATGGTTAGCTTTGATTTGGTGAAAGGTAAATAAACTCACATAATATCCTTGTAAATGGGGGAAACCTCAATGAACTCCAACTATAAATAAATGTTCCAGCAATGTGATTCAATTAGATTTAGTCCTTAACGTGTGTTATTTTTACTCCAATTGTCAGATTCCAGGAATTTAAACCAGACACAATTTACTGTATCAGTAGATCTTGGAGCCAGACACAACTGCTCTCAGGCAGTATGGGGGTGGAGGGTAAAGGAAAATGTTGAAAATGTCATCTGTGCAGAGCTTTCGCATTACTATGTGATTTCTAGATTAACTGTGACACAGCATTAAATGCCTCCGACTCACCGGGTCGATTCCCAGAGGGTATGGACCCTTGAAAACTCCTGTTACATTTGGATCCAGAGTAAGAAAACGGTTTCCACTGAGATCACCGTCCCTGCAAAGAACAAATAATGGCATGTTTACATACCTAAATTATCTACAACGGCTCTTTTTGGTTGGTAGTGATATGTAAAGGCATTCTCGTCATGAGGTACAGTACTTACTTCCACACGTTTGCTTTGAACATGGCATTCACACTCCATCCAGACCCAAAGATGTTCAGAGACTTTGAGAAGCAGTCATTGTATATAAGTCCAGTGTAGATGGAGAACAGGCCCATCATCAGGATGATGTAACGGCCCTCGAAAAATGTGTTCCAGATCTGCACACAAACACACACTGGTTCGCACAGCTCACAAATTTCAAGGTCTCTTGCATTACCCTAACCTTAACCTTAACCATAACCAATTAATGCCCACACCTGACTTTAACCTTACCATAATTCCAATCATTGTAGCCCTAAACTTAACCAGTTCCTCAGAAATAAGGTTCTGCCTCATTAGGACCAGGTTTTGGTCCCTGGCATGGTCAATAATTATGTCAGAAAATGTCATAAAGAGATAACAAATACACGCAGACACACACACAAATATTAATCACTGACTGGTCTCTGATTGTAATGGATTTCAAACACTCACTGACCTCATTACTGGTGTTCTTAAGTTTGCGGTTCCTCTCATGCAACACCATCCAGAAAGCAAAGAGAGCCATAATGAGTCCATGACCCAGGTCCCCAAACATCACAGCGAACAAGAATGGGAAAGTGATGACAGTGAAAGGAGCTAAACATGAGTGGGAGACGAAAAACCAACAACTGTATTATTATTTGTTACATATAATAACACATACTGACACTGACTAACACATACACCAAAATATAAAGGCAACAAGATTAAAATCTCCCAATAATACAAGACAGAAAACCAGCAAGACCATAACTACTACTAGATTCATGGCCACAAAGATGATAATTTGGAGACTGAGTTCAAAAGTCAAATTTATTTTCAATTTTAAATTGTTTTTATGCAAAGCACAATGAGTTGCAATGTGCTATATAAATAAAGCTGCCTTGCCTTACTGGCTCTGCATTTCATTTTGCCCCATGCACATTCAATTATTCTTTTAAACTTCGTGAGACATAGGTGAACATATACACAGAGAGGATAAAATGCCATAAAAAAAAAGACTGACCAGGGTTGACCTCCCTGTAACTGCCCACACCATAGGCATCCACAATGTTCTGGAAGCCAGAGGTAAATTTGTTGGTCCTGATAAGGGTTGGGGGAGTGTCGCTGGTGGGGATACGATTGACGAAGGACGGCACCGTCGATCCACTTTTTCTCTGAAATATCAATGACAGATTAAACTGTTAAATTAAATTCACCTTAATGTCAAATCAGTGCTGCTAAGAGTGAGAAAGAAGTTGCCTTTGTGGCTGAGCAGCTTTGCATTAAACCCGAAGTGCATCATTTTTAAATATAAACAAATGTCTGTAGTCTATCAGCTTCACACGACTCTATCTGTATCTCTCACTATAGCAGTGTTTGAATCTCGTCTCGCCCATGACATTCCAACAGGTTGGAGTATGACTGAAAAAAAACACAAAAGCAGCATCCACGACAAGTTTCAGAAGTGAATTCTACTGCTAAAACAACTGCCACTCAGGCGTCAAAACGGGACAAACGTTTCAAAAGCTACAGCCCAGTTTAAATCAACTTAAATAGAGAAGAACAGCAAAAGAGCCAATGTCAAACCATGAACCAAGACCACACAGTTTCCTCACCGATCCTTCCTCCAGTGCCCTCCGCAGGGTGGGAATGTCATCGACAGGACACCACACCTCAGCAATCAGACACTTATTTGTAACATCCAAACTGCACTGGTTCAGAACGTAGTAGATGGCTTTTATCTTCTTGACTTGGACGACCCAGGTGTACACAGACTCCGAGGCCTTCATCAGGACCTGTCTCAGGTAGTCCTCAGTCCTATGAAGCACCTAGACACAGTAAGAGATAAATACGTCATACTAAAGCAAATACTCAAGAAGCTGAGGATGTTGTTCAAGAGGTTTACAAAACGTCAGTTCAGCAGTTATTCTATGATTAACTGTAAAACACAACTGGAGGAAGAATAAATACAGTCACTGTAAATAAGCATGTTAGTGTTTGTGGGAGTGGATAAGTGAGAGAGTTTAAATGCAGGAGCATGAATGACAAGAGAGAGAGAGAGAGAGAGAGAAAAAAACGTTCTGCTGAGACCTCACGTTGATCATGTGCTACAGAGAGCAAAAGCTACCAAATGATCAACGGTACAGTGCACGAGACACAATCCTCCCTCTCTAACTGTGAAGCCAAGTTAAGCTTCTAGAAAATATATCAGCCATTTAATTTTGACTTTTATCATAAGACTGGATTTAAAGGAAAACATAATAACAAATGTAATGAGATATATTAAAACAAGATTTTTGTTTGTTTTGGAAAATTTGGTTTTAATACTAATATTCCACCCCCCAGGGAAAAAAGACACCTGATACTGTAGCTCCAAATGTGTCCTAAAGTGTCCTAGGTTTTTGTTTAACAGAAAGCAAACACACAAAGTAAATGTTAAATGAATGACAAACAGAACGACGCGTTTTTTCCTTCATCGACCAAACTCATACTTAAAGTCATTTAAATATCAAACATACTGTGTGAAGGTCCTGAATGCGAGTTCCTAGGCCTTCAACAACATCAGTGCGCTCATCGTTGTTGGTGGGATAGGGATACAAGTGACAGTGGTAGCTATGGAGAGGGAAATGTAGTATCCACAGGTTATTGACACACACACAAACACACACCTCACTACAATTACTACTGAGGTGAGTCAATGGACAAAGAAACCAAAAGGAACAAGCGGCCCTAAACAACCAGTTCATGTTTGTTAAAGAATAGTTACCAGTCACAGATCTTCTTCACTTTTTGGCCAATTTGTTCTCCCCAGTAAGAGATCAGGAACACTATGCTTTTGGTAGGTTCACCCTGCATGAAAACAAACCATACAAACAAAAAAGTGTGTTGTATATCAATGTTAACACCTGTGTGCCATGATGGAAACAAAACATGTCACTTCAATCCAGAATGTCCTGTTCAAAATGTGTATAGATTTCATTCAAAAAGGAAATACTGCAATTACACCAGTAAAGTCCAGCTTTTCATTTCAAAACTTGCGGAACAGTGTTGCATCCTCGACAACAGACTTGATTTCTGAAAAGGCATGACTGCTCTTAGCTCCACAACCAGTCTCCCTTTAATGTAGCTTGCAAAAAAAAAGAAAATAAATGATGCACATGAATTGATTTTATTGAAAAACTGCTGATTGTATAGGTAAGAAGATTTATATGTATCAAAAAGGAAGAAAATAATTTAAAAAAGAAAAGACGTTTTTTGGTGAACGCATGCCCTAACATTCCAACAGTCAACAGTTTGCATAGTGAGCCTCTCCTCAGCTTGCGCAGAGGAAATGGATAACTGGATTAGTTCTCAGCAAAGAGTATGAGAACAGACATCTGAACAATGTCATCAGTGTGATCTTCACTGTTGTCACATGACTAATAGATATTTGGTAAAGGTTTCAGGATTGTCAAAAAAAATTCATCTGCACTACTTCTCATTAACAAACACTGCTAAAATGCAACACAAATACGGTATATAATGGAGGGTAGACGTAAACACACCAATCTTGGAAAGACCTACCGTGTCAGGATCTTCTAGATACTCCTCCACCTCGGCATAGCTGATGATAGTGTAGCCTTTACAGACTCGCCAAAGCATCCGCTCAAAGGCTTCGATCTTTGTCCTCTGAATTAGCCCAGAGATGAACCTGCAGGAGAATTTGCAGAACATTCACCATCAGCACAACATATTACATACAGAGCTACTAGGGAACATAAACTTTTATAACATTAATATAGGAGCCAAGTGATTCGATCACAAGCTAACCCTTCGAAGTGAGCACACTGAGGGTGCATTTGTTCATCTTTATATTAATAGAAAATAACATTATAAAAAAAGAAAAACAGCAACCATCTGTAAATATGATGCAGTGATGCATAAAAAGCCGTCAATTTACGATTATTTTCATTATCAATTTATTTGTTCATTATATTCTTGATTAATCGAGTACTTGTTTGGTCCGTAAAATGTTGACTGGTGTTTACCAAACCTGGAAATGATGATGTTCTCAAATGTCTTTTTTTGGCCACAAACCAAAATGATTCACTTCTAATGATTTATTTGTTACATGGAGCAAAGAAACCAAAAAAAATATTCACGTCAGAAAGCTTGTTTTAATTATTAAAAAAAACAAAAACCCTCGAATTGATTAATCAATTAACAAAATTACAATTAATTTAGCACTCAATTAATAATTGTTTCAACGAATAATTGTTGTTGTTGCAGCCCTAAAATGCTGGACATGTTGACTGCATGTAGAGTGAGGAGGGGAGATCTGATCTGGAGTGTTCACAGTGGAAACACCTTTTAGTGCCAGGTGTAAACTGATACACCTGACAATATGTAATCAGATCATCCAGGATGAACGTTAATACTCGGGTGATAAGTAACTACAAAGCAGGCCAGATTTCACAGCTTTTCTTACAGAAAAACAATCATTGGCTTCACAGTGTTGTCAGCTAAACATTACACAAGTCGTCTGCTGTGGCCGAGATATACTTCTCTGTATATTGTAGTGACTGTCGAAATATGCAGCTGTGGGCTCAGCTGTCTTTCCTTTGAGACCTCGTCTATGTGTCTCATTCACAATCAACAAAAACACGCATTCAACTCCTTCTGTGTACAGACTACACAGTTTTCCCACAACACCCGACTGAGCATTATGTTGTTGGCCAGAGATGCAATTTTATTGCAGCTAGTGTAATTATTGCCTGTGTGTTTACTACTGAATACATGATTTGTAATTGGAGACTGATACAACACAGACAACCATTGAGGAGACAATTAAAGCACGACTTAGATACGTATCTCAAAATTTTTAAAGCTCCAGTGCATAACTTTATAACTTTACTGCATCTGTCAGACCTGACTGAGGACGTTTGTGTGTATACAACAGCAATGCCAGGGTGGAGCGCGCGAACTCCTGAATAACCGAGAATTTTTGAAGCAGTGGGTTTCACTTCTGAAACTTTTTGTGGGAATTTCTTTCTATTTTCATTCCTACTCCAAGCGGTTTGCAGCCGTTCCGCTTCACTAGCACAATGCTGCTGTTGTCTCCGTCTGTCTTGATATAAAGTGATGCACCTTCTATGCACAGCGTGGGACTGTTGCCAGGCAACATGCTATCTAAACACTGCTACACTGAGAAAACACAGAGTTGTGTGGAGCCGACAGGCTTAATCAACATTGTGTGGCCTCATCTTACGATGGTTTGAGTACATCAAACCATTTGTAGCAACCACGCAGTACACAGTATCCATCTCAGAAATTGTGTAACTCATTTGCTTTTTCCTCAGTATCATTGTGGCTGCACTAATGTCAACATCATGCATAAATGGTGAACAGCGTTTCATTCCTTACCCCAGTTTGGCTCCAAGCCTCTGCATGCTGCTGTAGTCCATCACTGAGTCTTTTTCTAGGAAGGGAAACTCCTCATACTGTACTTGTAGGGGCTCTCGCTAAATTTAGTGACAAGACAAAAAAATATATATATTAAAATTGTGATCATCCATCCATCCATCTTCTACTGTTTATCCTCCACATGAGGGTTGTGGAGGGCACTGGTGCCAAACCCAGTAGGGCAAAAAGCGGGTCAGACCCTGCCGCTTTTTGTAGTGGAGATGTAACCTAAACTGTGTCGTGCCATGCCGAGGCAAGTAGAGCCGGTGGAAACATGCCAATACAGACAAACATTCACTCTCACACCTATAGTAATTTGCCTAATCCCCAAATCTGCATGTTTCGGACTGTGGGAAGAAATCGGAGAACCCGGAGAAACCCCACACAGACACAGGGAGCACAACTTGTGATCATATGGAATAAAAACACATGTATATATATGAATGGACAAACTAACCTCAGAGGGTCTCTGCACAAAGTTGCGGGTGATGCGTAGCATATGTGTATACTCTTTCAGCTCCAGTAGATTCTTCTGCAGCTTCTCTTTATTCTTGGTGACTTCACCTAGCTCCACTTCTAGCCTCTGTAGCTGCTCCTGTGAACAAAACAACCCAGTAACGAGGATAAATTGAAGTTTGTACTACATTTAAATAATTTACACTCAGTGGCAGTAACTTAAGACCAACTGATTTTCTCATCAATGTATTTAAAAAAAAAAGATTAACGATACAGAAGTAATAACTAACCATTATAGCCATGACGTGCTTTGGTAAGGGAGCCACTGGATTTACGTCTCGTTCAGGAAGTGAAATGTCAGCTTTCTTTATTTCCCTCAGAAGGTATCCTGTAAAAAAAAAAATATATATATATAGACAGTACAACACTACCTGCTTTTAAACAGCATTGGAGTCTGGTAGTGTATTACTCTCCTCTTAATCCAATAAGAATGCTTTAGTTAGTAAAGAATCACATTTCATTTAACTAAATACACAACCAGCTGACATTTCTCATGACTGTAGGGTCACTGGCCCTCAATTCAATTAGAAGTCCTCCTGAGATGTCATGGATTCTTGCTTTGCCTGAAATGACATCTATGTTTTGACTGTTAAAGATCAAAATAGTCTTACCAAGAATTCTCTCCATTTCTTCACATTTCTTGATCTCGTTGACATGTTTTCGCTGGAAGGCGTTAACGGTTGGATTGAGCTGGAACAGGTAAAAGAGAACAGAATGATTAATAGTGTCAATAGAAACAAAATCCACAGGGAAATTCTGCACAAACCAGCCAGCTAGGACCAGCCCTATGCCAGTGTTTCCCACACTTTTAAAAGATGACAAACTATTGTAATTTGTGACAAGAGAAAAACCGGTGCACGTTTGTGACCTTGTATGATCCACTCTCTCTTGTCTTTACAAGTGAGGTGTGACACTGCAGTCCTTTAAAAGACTTCTCTAAATCTTTTCATGTGTGTGCGGCCCCATATACACGCGTTTGACAATAGGACAGTGTGCTCAACAGGTAAAATTAGATTCCTGCTCTTTGTCGAGTGGCTTGGTGTCAAGTAAACTCAGCAGTAACTTTCAAAATAAGACGTTATTGAGTTTGAGGCCATATCAGATAGAGATACAGTCTATCCCGGGACTTACGTCTCTGAACTCCACCAGGCCGAGCTCTCCCAGTTCACTGATGCAGTCGTACGCGGAGCCGGACTGAAGAAACAGCTGGGCCAGGCACATCTCGTCACCTCGCAGCAGGGAGCCCATTTTGACACTTTGCTGATAGTCTTAGTGGACAGGCTAATGCTAGCAAGCTAACCACGGCGGTTGCTGCTGAGTAAACTGAAGCGGCGGTCTGTCCAGTTTTTCAGATCTTTATCATGTTTGAGCCTCGGACCGGTGCGCTGTTTGACCTGCATGAGGTTGACTTTAGTGAGCCATGGGTGCACCTCACCAGAGGTGGGTTCCGGGGGCTAATGAGCTAGCCAGCCTAGGAAGCACCGTGCCGTAGAATAGAGGGGAAACACTCGCTTCGTCAGGATCGTCAGTGGAAATGTGAGGACAGCGACGTTAAGGCTGATAATGTTGCATATCCACAGACGCAGCCACAGCTCTCCTTACGGTCCGTGAAGTTTTACAACACGTCTGTGTCCTGTGTCTATAGTTATCCACGTCACGTCACTTGTCTTCATACTGTTGAATACGACTAACTTCCACACAGTGTCGAATGTGCTCTTGGCCAATCAGCGCGGCAATTTGGAGTCTGCGCAGTGTGACAGCCAAGTCCCGCCCCCAGCACTGTCTCAAGTCGACTTGGGGACGTGTGTGTAAGTAAACGAATAAATGAATGAATGATAGACAAAAGAACAAATAAATACAGAAATAAATAAATGTATAAATACATAAATAAAATAATTAATTACAATCAACCAGGAAATAATCAAAATAATAAATAAAAGTCGGCCATTAAAAACATATTTTATTTCTTTTTGTATATATTTATTCTTTTATCTATTCATGTATTTACTCTTTTTTTAATTAATTTATTTCTGTATGTATACATTATTTTTTTATTTATTAATATTGTATAATTTGTACATATGTACAATATGTACATCTATCACCTAAATACGCAGGGATTTAGAATTGAAACTATAAACAAACTGAACGGTGACACTGAAATCAAATTTGATGCACTGAATATTTGAAAAAATAGATATTTTTTTATTACAAAAGCTGCACAAATAATATTATTTACAATTAAACATGTACAAAACTACATATTGCTAGAAACAAGATCAAATGAAAACAGTAGTAATTACATTTAAATAGATTCATTATTCAGTTAACTTATTCCTCCACATGTGTTGCTTCCCCTATGTTTTTCTAAGCATTTTAGAGACTGTTCCAAGCCTGTCGGATTTGTCTCCACGGAGTCCCAAGAATTGAGGCAACAATAAAGAAGAAAACCAAGACAAGACCCTGAGCCAGTGACTGAGAATATGGCTCACCTGGGGAAGAGAAAGGTCAAATCAATCACAAACGGAGCCATCATTATTCATCATCATGTTTTGGCAGTGTAAATTGCACAGATGTTTCACAGCTCTGGGATCAATTGTACTCAATTATCAGTCACAACATTACATCTTAACATAAACACAATTTCAATGACCATTGATTCCTACCTGTGTAATACCTGGTGACGGGAAAAGCCAACTCAGGCCAACACACATCATTCCTGTTACAGTCATACTCTGTGAAGTTGATCTGAAACCTAGGAGAAGAAAAATGAAAAACTTTACAGATTAAATCAGGATCCCCCATACATAAAATGTTTAATTTGACAAACACTCTTTACTAGGACAGTCTCACTATTTGAGGAAGCACCTTGTTTTTGGTGGCCCTGCGTTGACAGGAATGTCAGTAAAGGTGACTGAGGAGGTGATGGGGAATAACTGAGTTTCCAGTGAGTCCACACATGGCGAGACAGCACCTCCTCCACAGTCCAGTGTCCAGGTGGTCGAGCTGTAGCTAAAAATGACCAGAACAGATTAACGTGAATTACAATTCTGATGAAAATGAGTGCATATGGTAACTGACTTATGTCTATAAGATTAAAAGTGAATATAATCTTCCAGTCGGTCAATTTTTGGAGCTAGAAATTTACAGACGTCACCAGCAACCATGCAGTGACTGGACAATGCTAGCTGTCAATCACAAGGTATCCACTCATTTCCTCTAAATGGGAACATATATATCAAATTGCAATTATATTCTACAGAAGACCAGAAACTAGCAACAGAGCCAATCAACTCATCAGGAAAATGTTGACTGATGGTAAAAATCATGTGAGAGTCGCCCCCTGGTGGCTAACAGCTACTTTCGTCCTACTCTCTAGGCTTCATCTTTCAAACAACAAGGCTGGGTTCATTTTTGTATACAGTCTCTGATTGAAACGGTTAACCTGATACACACCTGACTTGCACAGCATGGATATTCCTTTGAGGTACACCATCTACCATTCCTGTGATTAGGCTCCAAACATGGATATGTTGGTGGTATGGAATCCCATAGCATGAACTTCTAGTGTTTCCCATAGCTGTGCTGGAGTTCAGTGTCACAACTGTAAAGAGTCACATATTAAACCCAAAAGAAAAATAAAACACAAACATACATGGACTGAACAAACATTGTGTCTGGATTGTTTCCTTGCCAGCATCTACTGTACTTACAGCTTATTTTCACCCAGTCTGCCACAGTTAGTGGATCTGGGTTTCCACTCTTTGCCACATATGTGGCCGTTGTCAAAGCTTCCTGTAGAGAACGAACAGCCTGTCTGAATGAAAAAAACAAAAACATTGCATTTTATTTTAAGACAAATTCACATACACATTGTAAATTCATGCTGAACTACTGACCTTAAGACATCACACTGAGCCAGATACTCCCCACTGACAGGAAGCAAACAACCGGACGTTGCATTTTCCCCATACAGAACTGGTCTCTTCATATTGGTGACACAAAGTCCATCACTCCCTGTTAGCCAGATTGTAAAATGGTACTGTGTCCTTAAGTGCAGTTGTTTTTATTGATTGACACACAAATAATTGACTATTAAACTATGTGCAGAGAGTAAATAAACAGTATGACTTCACAGATTTTACCTGATTTCCAAAGATTGATTGGCGTCCTCTGTATTGACCCGGGGTTATTGTCTGAAGTGTTGGCAATTCCACCAATAACAGGCCTCCCCACCTGGTAACCTGTCATTCAAGATGAATGCATTACTCACTGCAGTGGACAGTGTGGTCTATTTTCTACATAACAGCTTTCACGATGAAGTTCTTTATTTTGTTCTCACCTGGGTTCCCTGAATTGGGCTCACCCATGAATTCACCATTTAAAAACACAGCAGAGTACCTTGTAGTTAATGTCACTGTATAGGAGACACAAACAACAAATATTGGCACAAAATCCATCAGAATTCATATAAAATTAATAATTTGTATTACAGGCACTTACCACTACCATTCAAAATGATGGTCCCAATGAAGTGTGTCAAATTAATACTTGTGATGCCATTTCCTTTCCAGTAGATTTGATAATCAATTGCTAAGGTCACATTCTCACATACAAGGCTCTCATCTGCAAATGAATATTAAAACATTTCAACTTTAAAGTTAATTTATGTTGTTGAGAATCTAATATTGATACGTTATAGTGTCCATACCTGCAGCAGGGAGCACATTTGCACTAGTAATAAACTGACTCAAGTCAGTGACCACTTCTTCAGTGACCTCCACATTAACGTCACCTTAAAGACAATGACATCCAAAAATAAAAAATCATGTGGATTCAAACACCTCCAGAATGTATTGCATTATTATGTTTAGCAGGTAAACAGACCTCCTTGCCCATTATTCACTTGAATCTTCAGATCAGGTGGTTGTGTTTGTAAGGGAGATCCAGTTGGACAGGTGTTTAGCAGAGTTACACATTCAACTTTAAAGTTTTTCAAAAATGCTACAGGAGCACGGTTCACACACTGCCCCAGCACTTTCTGCAGGAGAGAAGGGTAAAATAGTGAAAGATATAATGTAAACATGCATTGTGCTGTAAACAACAGACGCACAACTAACCTGGGGAATAGTGAGGTACTCGTCAGTGACTGTTAAGATGGGACTTCCTTCTATATAAACATTAACTGGTACTGGAGCTGACAATGCCGGACTTTCGAAGCTTGGACCAGGCTTAGACTTACTAGACGGGGTAAAGAAAAAAAGACACATGACACATAAAATAAGCATTAATAAATATAAAATAATAATAATAATAATAAAAAATTTAATCATAACTCACGTTACACCTCCCCGGTAAAAAAGCCCAAGGTGAGGGTTGTTCTCAGGCGGCGAATTGACACATAAAAATGGAAACCAATCTGGGGAGTTTTCAGTCAACTGCACAGAGCACTGATACTCTGGAGAAGGAGAGACCTGTCCACCAAAGGGCCCCAGGAGACAGTGGGATACAAATAGCTTTAACTCTTCTGTGGAGCAGTCCTGATAGAAAAAAAAGGCAAATCACTGTTAAATCATACAGATGGAAAGTGAACAGTTCTCTTGTTAAAATAATGCAGTATTAAATACCTTGTCACAGCAGCAGCGCACATCACAGGCTCTGGATGTTAGATCACAGGGACAAGAGCCCAGTGGTTGGAACGCTTGGTTTGGAATTGCCGTATTATTATCTGCAATACAGGGAATTAATATTTCTTAAAAATGGGGTACTTGCTAAGTGAAGGCCCTTTTTAATGTTACATTTGAATTACCAGATCCAGCAACAGCAGGAACCAACAGTGCATATATCTTGGCCTGGATCAGCAGTGATGCCTGTGGGGTGCCATTTTCACAGGCAGAAACCTGAAGAGTCTCCAGCACACAGAGTGGATCGGTACAGCAGTCTGTCTCATTCTCACCACACAAACGCAGATTTTTGTCCAACCTCAGCTGAACTCGCACCGCAGCCTGAAGAACCAAATGAAGAAAATACAATAAAGAAAAATGCATTTAACACAATACACCAGCTCTAATGCAGTAAGAATGGGAAGTTTTAACAAAACCTATTATAAACCCTATCTGTGAATATAATGAAAATGAGTGTCGGGTCTCACCTTTCCTACCTGCTCCTTTGTGACCACCCACTGTGTTACATTAGTCACACATGACGGAGGACCAATGTTCCCTGTAAAAGAAAACAAAACCATCAATAACCACCAACAACACAAGTTGTGTACAGATGGTGTAACGATGTTCAGAGCATATTGCACTATTTTCTCTATGCTGCTCATGTGTGCTCTAACCACAGAAAGCAAGTCTAAAGAGACTTAAAATTCTTTAGAATGGTGCTATGAAAATATTGCTGAAGAGATCGAGATGGTGCACTGCCGTGCGACTGAGAATTTGTGGTTGCAGGGGTCAAACCGTTTCAGACAGTGCAAAGAAATCTCATTAACAGATTTGTGTGTCACAAATCAAGGAGTTTTTGAAGCTGCTTTCAGACATGCACACAGAGGGGTTGTGTGTATTATCCAGACCTAAATCTATGAGCATTATACAGGGCTCATGTCTGAACAGTTTCATTTTTAACAGCACCATTCAGGTTATGTTTTTCAGCCACATTTGTCTGTGGAGAGATTTGGATGAAATCATGTAGGGGTGTAAGTTAAAGCCCAAGGAAGAAGAAGATTTTGGTGGTGATTTGGACACTGAGTTGTTAACCTTGTGACATGGGGAAGTGTTTTGACACTGTGGGAAACCGTGCAATCTTGGAGGAAATTTGCTCTTTCCAAGTGCTTTTTGTCGTCTTGTTTAAAAATTGGCCTGTGTCTGTGTTGTTTTTCTTTCTTGTCTTACCCTTGAGTCTGCAATAAAATATTGCTTGCTCATTGTGTGATCTGTTGTTTCTTTCTTTCTCTGCCTTACCTGGCAAAACATCTTGAAATATACGTTTGATTTAACTGCTTAACACGTATATAAGCTATATAAATACGATTATTATGCCTTCCTTTTATATTTGAATAGTTCAGTAAAAACATGATTATAGTATAATGACACCACTCATGTCAATTTAGTTTATCAATCCTCCTAATCATGTATTTATCCTCATCATCATTGTTAGAGTACTGGTTCAGTAATGCCTGCTGTCATTCCCATCACAGCTTGTACCTGTCGTGTTGGACGGAGACACTGTCCTCACAGTCAGAGACATGTCCAACGTGTTTCCCAGCAGAAGTGCAGACACGGATGGCCCAGTGGCAGTGAGAGAGGACGGCTGGAAAACTGTTCAACACACACACACATTTAAAAAAAAAGAGGTTAAATGACAAAACTTTACAAGACAGCAGACGACAGAGCGCACCGTACTATTATAGCTAATGTAGCATTAGCAGTCAGTTAGCAGTTTATGAGTAAACCGGATTAAACAGGAACTCACCAACAACATTTTGAGCGATAGCCAAAGAAAATAGCAGTAAAACACACGTGAGCCGGCGGAAAATGAAGAAAAACACAAGAAAATCATGAGCCATTTGATTTCCTTCAGATTACAGAGTCGACATATTTGTAAACTGTTGTCGGTGTCGTGGAAACGACACGAATCAACCAATCAAACCGTGGAACGGTTCTTCTTCTGAGCGTAACAAAAACATTCACAAACAGACAACAGCGACCCCTCTTGACCTGGAGCGGTGCAAACGCCAATCATATATATTTTTTATAAATAATTATTATTATTATAATGCACTACTATTACAAATAATAATAATAATAATATTAATAATAATAAATAATAATAACACAGGTCAATGCAGCCCTAAAAATGAAATCCATAAAATACATTAAATTACAGATTGAATACATAAAATTCTCTTCCTTAACGGCCTAAACAGGTCTTCCTATGGGATTCAGTTTGCTTAATAAGTACAAAACAATAATCATAATCATAATCATAATAATAATAATTATTATTATCAATATAAATTATCCAAAATATATATATTTTTTAATTCGACCTTTCCCTCTCTAGGGGTCGCAATGATGATAATAATCTTATAATAATATCTCTCTTTATGATATAATTATTAATATTATATTACATGTATACACTCCAGCCTGTAGGTGGCGTCATATCGCTGTGATCCTACGTTTACCGCTGAATAAGAGTTACACCACGTGACCAGCAGGAGTTCCAGCTGCCCTGCACGCACGGTCCTGTCACCTGTGTAGTTTTTTTTAAAGGTGTAGTTTGTAAAACAATGTCGTCGTTTGAAGAGCTTGTGGTCAGTGTGCAGGACTGTGTGGTCAGCGAGGATCATGTTCGTGACAAACTCCGCCTCTTCTGTGATAAACTCTCTGAATCCTCCAGGTTTGTGTGTTAATATCTACATTAACTTAACTTAATGACACGGTGAGTCTGTGACTGAATGATGTTGATTCCATGAACAGGAGCGGTGTTAAAAGATGTAAGGAGCGCAGTTTGGAGGAGGCTGCTCTTCTCCTCAGACAGATCTCACAGACTGAGCTGTGTGGTTTAGAGAAGAATCATCTCCTGTTGCTGGTCAGACTCCTCGTCTCCATGCAGCTGCAGACGGCCAGCATCTCCACAGCCTGTCGTAAAGTGGACCAGGTCAGACACACACACTTCTTTACTGTTTTCTTCTTTACTCTTACTAGTGAGATGGCAACATGGGAAATCACTGATATTCTCTGTTTGCTTTGCAGATGCTGCAGCACTTGTCAAACGTGGACCAGCAGCTGGTTTTTAGAGAAATCCAACAGTGTTTACACTCCATGATCCACACTGACCAGGTACAGAGCTCTCACCTCACCTGGGCTTTTTAGATATTCATTGCAGATATTTCACCTTTCCTCTGTTTGTGTTTCAGGTATTGTCTTTTGAGGATCTACAGAGAGGTTAGTGTTCGATCAAGACGAAGGTAGTATATGTGGATTATAATGAGACAGTGAGAGATAATGAGATGAAAAGCACTAACAATAATTTAATTGTGCTGTTGTAAAATTCATGAATGAAAGAAAACATTAAGATCAATTAATGAGAAAAATGAATACACATAACAATGTTATAAGCATATACAAAGTGTCTGAGTGTTGACATAAGTCTGTATTATCAGCCTGTATGTTCCTGGAGGACAGCACCGCGGGTCGAGACGTGTGGCGAGAGTCGTGCCCGTCCTTGCTGAGTAAAGTTTCCGAGTTGTTCCCTGTTGTGTTGCAACACGAATCCCATAGAGATGGACCGCTGTGTTACATTGCCGTCAAGGTAAAAGAAGAGCAGTGTTTATTGTTGACTGGACTGACTGTGTTCTCTCAGTTACTGACATGGGAACTGTGATCTTTGCAGCTGTGCTTGCAAACATTCCAGCAGTTGTCCACTGAGGTGTCTCCTCTCGTGTGGAACAAGGAGCACAGGAGTTCACCAATGCAGACGATCTTGCAGGCTCTCATGGACATAATACTTGGACAGGTTGCTTAAAAACGGCTCCTTAAAACATAGTTGTATTAATCAAAAGACGTATATCTCTTTTAGTTTTGGACCATTATTTTGTCTCATCAGTCAGTGTCATGTGCTGTGTCAGTGCTGCAACAGGGACACTCGTCTTCTGGCCGGCACTGCTGTGGCCATGCTGATCAACATAGCGTCAGAGAGCGGAGCTGGAGGAGCGGCTGCCTGGAGTCTGCTACACTTCTCTGACATAGGTAGGTAACCAGCAGCAGCAACACGGCAGGACAAATGTCCCCAGCCCGTCCACAGAGATAAATAGACAGATTTACTGTATTGATCTCAAACTGATGGAAGAGATGAAATGCAAATATACACAACTCTAACCCAGATTCCTGGGTGTGACGTCACGAGTGGTTGCCACTTGCATACACCGAAGCTATACAGAAAATAAGTATTGAATGAAGAGGTTATGTGATCCTGGGAGAGGTTTTTCCAGTTTTTCCTAATGTGATGTTGTGTTATGTAAACTTGATTTGATCAGAACTGTTATTTCTGTTATTTCTCCAGAGCCTTGGCCTCTGACCGTTGGCGCTCTTCAGATACAGTGTGTTCCTGTAGGAGGAGATGGAGTGGCGAGGCTGGCCGTGAGCAGGGGCCTCCTCACCTGCTGTCGACCTCACGTCTTGCTCAGCTCAAGTGTGGACGACACAGATGTAAATTTATGTTGAGACGAGATCGAAAACATAGCCCGCTTTTTGTTCTGCTCGCTCTCATCACTTTTCTCTTTTCAGACGTGTTTACTGCTGAAAGGTTTGTTTCCTCTCGTCTACGCTTTGTGTGAGGAGAAGCTGGATTGCCACTACTTGGCCTTTGAAGGTGAGTCACACTCACACAGTTCATTCATTCACATGTTTTGATTGGGTGATATCGTGTGTTCATAATGTATGACTTGTTGTTGCAGTGTTAACACTATGGCTGAAGAGAGTGAAAGAACATCTGGCTGATATCTGGAAGACGACGGGTGTCTGCCTTCTGTCTGACAACAGCGTCCTGCTGCAGAAGCTCATTGACATTATCTGGACCAATGCAGAAAGCCCAGTGAGTCCAGTTAACATGCTGTTACTGCAGTTACGTGACTTTTCAAAAGTAAATGGACAACAACATAATCCAGGGCAGTGTTTCCCAACCCCGGTCCTCAGGAAACACTGCCCTCAGGAAACACTGCCCTGCTCCAACACACCTGACTCAGATGAACAGCTCGTTATCAGGCTTCTGCAGAGTTTGATAACGACCCGTTTATTTGAATCAGGTGTGTCTGAGCAAGTAAACTTGTAAAATGGTCCCCCTAGGACCAGGGTTGAGAAACCCTGGTATTCTTACTCTTAAAAGAAGTACATTGTTCATGCATTATTATGATTTTCTTCTCATCATTTAGACATACACTCACAAGCTGCTTAATTATCTCACCCAAAAGTGTTAGAAGTGGCTCCTGGTGTGGTCTTCTGCTGCTGGAGCCCTTCTGTTTCCAGGGTTGTCCGCATCCCTTGGATGGAAAAAACAAGTTGTTATTTGAGAACTGTTGTGGAAAAACTGTCACCTCTGACATAAACAAGGCATTTTCACCCAGAGAAATGCTGCTCACTGGATATTTTCTCTTTTCCACACCAGTTTATCTTGCACTAACAAAGATGCCACATTTAAGCTTCCTTCCTCATTCTGATGCTCAGTTTGAACCATACCAGCTCGTCTTGACCATGAATATATGCCTACATGTTGCCATGTGATTAGCTATTTGCATTAACGAGCAGTTGTACATGCATACCTAATTAATTGGCTGGTGAGTGTATGACCTTGTATCAACAATCACGTCCCGTATGTCCTCACTTTTGGAAATGGTTTGAGGACGTATCAGAGCATGCATGAATATAATCCATCCTCAGGATGCTTTTAAGAAACATTTGGGCATTTGAAGTTGAAGCTGATGTCCTCAGTTGATGTTACGTGTTACAGCAGCGTGAGTAGGGCTTTGATTCACTCAACTGTACAGTCAGATAGTCGTTTAAAAAGATAATTTTGTTCCCGAAACATTGTGTTTAAATAAAGGACAAATAAGCCAGATCCAATCTCATGAAGACACAGGAGATGCATACAGGATGCATTTTAATGCCAGGTGTAATCAGTTCTATTTAGCTCCATCAGATGACTGAGGGCGTTCATTCCTCAGTGACATGTGACTTCTCTGCAGGTGGAGGGTGTGTCAGAGTTTGTGCGCAGTGCCCTCTCTCTGCTGCTGGACATCTATGAGACGGACTGTGTGAAGTTTTGTGACACAAAGAAGACTCTGCATTACACTCTGCTTCAGCGAGCCATCAAACTACCCTGGGAAACCAAAGCCAAATATCATCATCTGTGTGCATTGTTGCCATATCTGGGCACAGACACGGTGAGGATGAAGTGTTATTACAGAGATTATGATGTTATGATGTACTGAATTGTCATCTTAATTCATCTTGTCCCTGTTTTCACTTAGGTGCTTGATCAATATGTCGATTTACCCAGTCATCTCCTCAAGGGCTTGTCAACGAATCACCTGTCACCGTGTGGATCCGAGCTTTATAAGTGTCTGATCCAGCAGCAGAGACGAGAGCTTTGCGACAAGTCAGAGTCACACACCGAGCTGGATCTGGCCGATGAGTGGGCGAGGCAATGGCAGTCCGTCCTGCACAAGGCGCTGACGTCGGATGTGACTCTTCTGCAGAACAACGGCTCAACACACTTATTGCCCACCACCTTTCAAGTCTTCCCCTCTTCTGTGAATCATCTGCTGGCCTCTCTGGACCCGTTCACCCCCGGACACCTCCACGCCTGGGCCTGCATCATGAGCTCCTACCGAGCCACGACAGGAAGCTCTCCCTGGGCTCTACAGGGCAGCTCGGCTCTTGAAACCCTCCAGCTGGCTCTGGGATCTGTGGATGACAAAGTCCGCCTTGCTGCCCTCAGCCTCCTCTGCTGCAGCCCGAAGACCAAAGACACCCCGACCACAGAGGAGATGTCAATAATGATGAGGTTTATTCCTCAGAACCTAAACTGTGAGTCTGCACCTTTTCGCCAGCATTTTCAGGCTGGAGTGAAGAGGTTTTTGGTTCGTATCAGAGACGGCTGCTTGGCACAAGTCAGACAACGGAAGAGCAAAAAGAAAGAAGAGACCTCTTGCTCAGAGAGGACACATGAGTCATTGGAGCAGGGAATAGGTGAGATAACTGAGAATTGAGAGAAAGCACTAATGCAACAAAATAGATGCCACTGCCATAAAATATCACTACCATATTCATTTACTGCGTTGTTTGTAGGGCTAAAGGATTTGGGGAGAATATCCAACTTCCAACAGATTGTGATTTGATATGTGATATTTAAGTGGAGCTACAGTTCAATATTACTATGTTATAGATGCATCACATGATGGAGCATTACTACATGAGATAACACCAAAATATTAACTTTTATAATTTAATGCATACATGAGAACTTATTGATATGAATTGTTTCCACACATGTGTATGTGTTGCACTGTTTCAAATTGTGATTTTGATTTAAAATGCACAAATTATTCTGCTTTTTGTTTTTGATGTAATCTTGCCTCAGCTAATCTTTTTTTTATATATATATTTTTTTTAAATAAACCCCTGCAGGGTTTGTGGAATGGTTGGGTCAGCTCCCGTACAGTTATCTGTCCCCAGGACACAGTTATCAGAGGAAGAAGACCGTGTTGCTGATGCTTTCTGTGGTGCTGGAAACCTGCACAGACACATGGAGCCCAGACAGGAGGAAGGGACAACCTCCAGGTCCGTTTTGTTTTTACCTTCTTTGCCAATTAAATTCTAAACACTTGGAGTATGTGGCACTGATATTTGATTATATGCAGACATCTTATCCAGTAATATCTAACATTTCATGTCATATCATTGAAAGTTTGTTATGAAGTTTGTGAAATCATTGCAGCAAACATGGGTTCTCTTATTGCCTGTGCCAGACAAAGAGGAAAGTGGGATTTCTTTAGTCGGACAAAACAGTTGGTTCTTATCAGCTGTTTAGAGGATTCTACAAATGAGGTAGAGCTTCTTTCACACCCCTCATACATTATATCCTTTCCATTGTTCTAAACGAAGTTGAAGACAGAACAAACATGATCAAAAAAATGTATTTTCTCTTACAGATACGGGAGCTCTCAGCCGGGCTGTTGTTAAAATTTTTCCCGCCCAGTTTTCCAGACGATATTGCAACAGTGCTGCTCCTGCGGACCAAACATCTTCTGTGCAGCCCTCGGGTGCAGGAGGCTCAGATGGGAGCACTGATGATGAAGGTCCTCCTGCTGAAGTAAGCCCCGCCTCCTTCAGACCCTTGTTCATCGTGATTATGTCTGAAAAGGATCCTGCAGTTAACAATTGCTCTGTGTGTGTAGATCACAAGACCAGCCTGAAAACTGCAGACTGAACCCTGACAGCAGTGGAAGCATGGTCAGGTTCCTGGTGAAGCAGCTGGAGGAGCATTATCTCACAGCCAAGGCAGAGATGATGCTAGCTGCCAGAACCAAGCCCATACATGGTGAGGCTGAGAGGATTCAGTGGCAGATGTTGAATTTACTCCCCATTGGTTTGTTTTTAAAAGCGTAAAATATAGTACAAATAAATTAAAATAAAGTAAAAAAATAGTTTTGTTTTCATAAACATTTGTTAGTACTTACAAGCAAGGCCTTGTTTTATGGAGGCCACCATCTTGTGCCACCATGTTTCTACAGCAGCCTAAAACTCAAGTGTTGTACACGCTGGCGAGGCTGCAAACAGGTTGGAGTTTGACTGAAGACACAACAAATTATGTTACATCATTGTTTTTGTTCACAGAGACCAAATAGAAGCTGAAAAATAACATCAACAACATCAAAACTCACCTAAAGTTATGCACTGCAGAATTAAAGCTGAACAAAGCAAAGGGAGGATGTCTCCGCTCACACAAACCTGATGCAAAAATCTGTTTAAAAAGGAGAAAACAAGAAAGTGAAAGAGAGAAAAGTGTTCTAAAAGAGTATATTCATCCTTTTTCGTTGTGTGAAGGCCACCAAGGTTTCCTGATGCACTTAGGAAAGGCAGGAGTTCTCCATTTGTTGCACTCTGCAGTCTCCACATTAGATGTCACTAATTCTTACACACTGGACCTTTAAGCCCGAGAGAACAGTTTTCACTTCTTTAAAGCCTGACATCATTTATTTCCAGGCGTCGTAAGTGCACTTCAGAGGTGTTTGGTCGAGGCAGCCGACCGTGTCTTTGACACACTTGACCGCAGTCTGATAACAGAGGTGCTGGACCTGCTGGAGAACATCTCTCTCCTGCTGCTGGGGGTTCTCTATGGAGGTCACAATACCTGTGCCACTGAAACAGGTAATGGAGCAACCTGCAGGAGCAATAGATATATATCTATTGCATTTTATTTCAGGTATTTTGGTATAATTTTCAACTATTGTTCTTTTGGCCAAAAGTAATGTGCATGCTAAAATGTAAACGTTAAAGACAAAAACAACAATAACAGCAGGAGACGTGGTTAGCAGCAGGAAGGAAACCGCTGAAAGTGTTTATGACTCCACATACTTTTATTTCCTCCCGATCTTGACTGTCTGCAGGCTGTTCAATACTCTGCTGCTAGACTTTTAACCCACACAAGCAAAAGAACACACATCATACCTGTTTTAGAATCTCTTCACTGGCTACCAGGTTACTTTAGAATCCATTTTAACATTCAACAGGTTAGAGGCTACGAGTGCAAACCTTTTACATTACGCTGCTTAAATTGTGTTTATTCTTTTAAAAAGCAGATGACGATCATGCTTTTTATATAGGCTTTTAGTTTAACAAGAGTTTTGTGTATTATTTTATCTGTGAAAGGTGTTATGTAACTTTACTTACAGTAAATTGTTCGTCCTGTAGAAGCCCCACCTTCTCTTTGTGATATGGGAAATGCCATCAGCTCGCTGATAGCCCAAACATCTGCAGGAGACCCTGTTGACGGAGAGGAGTGTGTCCTGCTGTCTGAAGATCACAGCCTTGTTCTCACCTGCTGCTGGGTTTCCCTCAAGGTCAAACACAACCACATGAGACACGTCATTCCATATTTAAACATTTTAGGAAAATAGCAATAGCAATAGACATCTGACATTTACTTCAGTGTGTTTTCTGCTTGAATTGTGTGTTTTCTTGTTTATAGGAAATAGGAATCTTCTTAGGTTCTTTGGTGGAGAAAATCCTCTCAGAATCCAAACCCAGCAAAAGGCTCGTAGAAAAAGAGGATTTAGTCCAAGCATCAAAAATATTCAAGAATATTCTCCTCAAATGCCGTCACTGGGTAAGTTTTATAAATCCTTCCGGAGACGTTGGGAGTCTGATGCTCCTCAGCAGCCATGTGCATTCTTTAAAGAACAAACTTCTCTTCACCAGGGGGCGGTAGAGGGATGCTGTATAGGCTTCACCAAGTTCTGTGCCTCTCTGTTGAGCAGCAGCGATCAGGAGCTCAGAGAAATTCCAGCTCATATGCTGAAAGAAGTGAGTAAAGGTGTAAATGTGTGATTCCAAGAATCTGGGCCGCAAAAATAGTAAAGCACATTATTATTTCTTGATTAAAATGTCAAATTATAGTTGTTTACTTTCGTTCATTCATGAACAGAAACATTAGTTTTAGTGGTTGAATTTTATGCTTGATTATTTTCTGACTTTTCAGAGAAGGCCAGTGAGCTGACTCAAATTTGGGTATAAAAAGTTGAATTCAGTTGTTATTTGCCAAATAAATAAACAAAAGCATTTTTAGTTTTAAACACATTTTTGTACGATTTCTAAAATATTTATTTTTTAAAATTTCTTTTGAGAGGATGGATTGATGGATTGATGGACTCGTGTTATAGGGATTACAGGTTGTGCAGTGCCCTCGTTCCACGTCGGTGACTCGGCGCGCCGCAGGTTTGCCGATGCTCATCCTGTGCGTCGTGTCAGCAGAGGAGTCCAGTAAAGCCAGACCACTGTTGTCCCACAGTATGCAAACCCTGCTGGACACGGCCAAAACGCCTCTGCCTGACAAGTGGGACCAAACGCTCGACCTTCCTCAGGTTTGTGTTTTTGTAAACAAAGAAACAGGTTTGAGAATATTGGTCAGACGCGATCACGTTATCTCCTCTGGTCTCTCACAGGTGTGTGCAGTTCACACTCTGCAGGCCCTCGTGCGCGGCTCAGGTCTGGGAGTCGCTGTCCTTCAGTTTGCTCCTGCTGTAGCCATCCTGTCCCTCACTCTGCTCAGCTCTCGCTGCTGGGCCATGAGGAACGCTGCACTGCAACTCTACAGTAAGAAGCAAGCACATTAAGAGCTTTTTATATCCTGTATGTTCACTGTGAATATTGATTTAGGACAAGGGATTACTCATCAATAGAATATAATAGCCTTTACCAGTGTATACGCAGTAATAAAACAAAATTGGTGGAGCAACTCCCATCAGTGCACTTAAAAATACAATTCAGTTGTAATAAGTAGTAAAAGTAATACAAGAAGTAGTGACAAATACAGGCACATCAATATGTGCCTGTATTTGTCACATACTGTTAGTGATTTTCTGTCCAATCTGCCCAGTATGGATTATTTGTTTAACTGTTTAATCCAAAATGGCTGGAAAGCTGCTGATCAAACACTAATTGTAGGTGCTGTAACCTGTGAATCTGATTTGTATTTATCAACATACAGTATTATTATAATCATCCTACCTTGTCTCCCCTACTCACCCCTAACATACAGCAGCCCGATGATCAAATAAATAAGTTATACAGTGAAATACATGAATAAATGTGAAATAATTATTTGAGGAAAAAGGGTTAATTAACCAAAGCGATGGTTGCTGTGTTTGAGTGAGACTTCTTCAAAACAGTTGCTTCATTAGTAGTAATCAATATTCAAAAATATTCTCTGCACGTTCATAGACTTGATACGACACTGATTGAAAGTCGCATTCCCAGGTTCTCTGTGCTCGCGAATGCTCGGCCAGCGACCCAGCAGTGAAGACAGTGGTCCCACCCAGCACGCCATGTCCCCTCCCGCCTTCTTTTTCCACTACCCTGCTCTCCAGTCTTTCCTCCTCGGTGAGCTAAAGGAAGCGGCACAAGACCTCGAGGGGCGACCCGATGAGGCCAAGCTCCACCTCCAACCTTCCCTCTACCCCGTCCTCACTCTGTTGGCCCAACTCCAGCCTGGCGTCCAAGACTCCACAGAGTGATTACTCTTTACTTATCACTACACAGTTTAAAGTCAGGTTAAAGCTGCAGTCTGGATCTTTATGTTTTAATGTTGATGTTAAAATTATATATATATTAGTCTTCCTCTGTTCTTTATGAAAAGAAACGGGGCTCTGTCAGACAGTACTATCAGACCTGACTGTGGGAGCGCTTGTGTTTATACACCTGCAGGGGTGGGCGGGGGACAATAAGCATTTATCCCGTAAAACTGCTCAAAGACCGTATTTTTTGCGCATTAGATTTTGTCTGAAAGTTTTTTTGGGCACTTCTTCAGTCATCAGAGCTAAAACTACGCTTTTTTTTTTTTTGCCTTATTGTTGTGATGACTTTAAATGAATCTTCTTTTCTTTTCAGAACATTGTCAGACTTCCTGCCTCCTTTACTCCAGCTGTCTGACAGTTCTATATACAGTGTGAGAGTGATGGCCTGTAAGGCTTTGGTTGCCATGACTCCCCCCTCGGAGTACATGAACATCCTCTTCAAACTCACGGCTCAGCTGCCCGGTCGACAGCAGCGCTGCTCTCACAACCGGCTCCACGGGCAGCTGCTGCAGATCAAAGCCATTCTAGAGAGAAGTTTAACGCTAACCACAGACAGGTGAGCTGTAAAAGAAGCTCTATATTCATTCATTAAACATTTCCCTGGTTATTCGTTCACCTGACACCATCAGGCTCCTAAATCCCTGCTGTGTTTGTGTTCTCAGAGGCCTCTCATCTGCCCTGACTGAGGTGCTGAGCAAGGTGGACGCGTCGCTGTGGCTGGTGACTGAAGCTCAACGTTGCCCTCTAGTGAGAGCAGTCTACCTAGAAGTGGTAGAGTTGCTAAGAGGATACTGCTGCGAGACCTTCCTGTCAAAGCTCAGTGACACGCTCATGCATGACCTTCACGTTCCTCAAACGGGGCTTCAGGTGCGTAACCGTGCACAAATAAAATTTGACTTAAGGTTTGGTTCTCATTCAACTTCCGCAGTTTCTCTGGGCATATCCATGTCACATCACACTTCCAAAACACTTTTTTTAGAATGCAGCAACAACTTTCAATGTGTCAGTCAGCGAAGCAGGTCAAACTGGTTTCTTTGCCCACTGAGAAGTGAAATAAGGTTTGAACCCCCCCAGCATCCAGATAATGCAATCAGTTGCTGAAGGAGAGGAAGTCACAGACAAAACAAGCTTTTTCTATTTTTAGATTTTTGTTATTATTACTATTTTTTGTTGTCAGCAGCACCCAGGCTTTGCATACCTAGTTACAATGAGCATGACAAGAGAGTGACCTTCAAGTGCTTTGGTTAAAAAACACCTCTGGCTTCTTCCATGTAGTTTTTTTTTTTCTTCTTTTTTTACACGTGTTTTCTGTTTTCTGAATGTCAGGATGTTTTTTGGCCTTGATTTGCAACATCACATTCCTGCCTTCTTATTAGATACAGTAATTGTGGTGAAAGTTCCCCTTCAAGGTCTGAAAGAAACACATTTGACTACATTATACTTCTGCTTTACCTTAAAAGACAGTTTGAGCAGTTAAGTTTGAAAAACCAGAAAGCTTGTTTTAATTGTTAAAAAAACCCATTAAAACTGATTCATTGATTATTAAAACAGTCGATGATTCATTTAGGAATCAATTAATTATCCTTTAATCAAATAATCGTTGCAGCCCTAGTACTTTACCTCAGCAAGGAAACTTTAGTGAAAAAATAATAATTGCAAATCAAATCAAAAAAATCTCCCAAGTCATTCAGCCCCACTGTTACTCTCTCCACTCTAATTAAATAATGATTATAAGATACCATTAGTTTAGATTAATGCTCTGCTTGTATTAAATAGAGAGTCAGTGTCATATTTGTTGTTCCTTTTGAATTACACAGATCTGACAGAATAGTATAATGACTAAACCTACTGGTTGTGAATGTGAACAGCACAGCCGCAGCTTTTCTGTCTGGCTGTGGTGATTAAATTATTCACCTGGTGGTTATATCTATTTAGGTGCTGTGGGTATAGTTACAGCAGCTTTATCACTCCTTTCTTTACATGTCTGTCAGGGGATTATTGATTATTAATCTCAGGAACACGCACATGCCCCAGCTTATATTTTTACTTAACCAGTGAGGCCATATCTGTATGTTTACCTATTTGTAGGATTACTCAACAACTCCTGAACTGGTTTTCATGAATTTTTTATGATCCAAGAAAAGTGTAAATGTAGAAGTTGATCTCATTTATTGAATGAAAGGTTCTTTATCAGAGGTTTATGCTCAAGGAGCACCTTCTAGCTTTTAATGTTTAATCTTTGTCATCTCCACAGGTTGGTTTGTCGTCCTTTCGTCAACGGGCCATTAACTTTCTATGTGCCGATCTGAAGTTGGCGTGCCAAATTTGGAGCGGCTTCTTGGCAGCGAGCCCTGACCTGAAGCTCTCACTGGTTACGTGGGTGGTGGATGGGCCGGGTTTACAGCAGAACAGCCTGAGAGAGTTGATCCAGAACGTGCTGCAGGTAAGACTGCCTATATTTATTGAACAATACTGCCCTCACAATTTCCGGTGGTATTGCTCTGTTTCGTCTGATGAAATGAATGCAAAGTATGTACAAAATGCTCTCAGTAGAGCAGCTCCCGGAAATAAACTGAACTGTACTGATTGACCAGAAATTTTAGGGCATATTCTAAGAGGTGAGTGCCAGGGTTCAAATTGTGACAGAAGAGACCAGGAGACCTTGAATCTTTGGATATATTTTTATTTTTATCCTTTGTTCGTCTTGTTTTGCTGTTTCACAGCAGTTGGCGTCCTCCTCCTTGTGGCGTATGTAAGCCAGTGCAGTGTTTCATTGTTCAAGTCAATAAGACCAGGATCGTCTTTGCGGACAAACATGATAATAAACATGTTTATTGGCAATGGGACTGGCCAAGGTAAACCTTGGGACTTTCAAGATGTTCTTATTGTGCACGTGGGTCTCCTGCAATAGGATCATGGTCATGTTGTTTTTGCTATTTTCTCAAGGATGTTGGTCTTGGCGGTGGTGAGGCCTTCTACGTTGAACTGTTACATAACTGCATCCTTCTCCACCTTTTTTGTATTTGCTTTCAATTCACGTCTTCTCTTTTTGCAGATACTGGTTTATCATAGTTTGCACACTGTTTGCACTCTGCAGAAATGCAGAAATTGGAGCAAAATGGGTGTGTGCTCCTGTGCCACTCACACGCCCTTTTGTGTTGGGCTTGCTCTTGACTTTGTCCTGAGCTCTAAAAGTTACCTTAGCATGATATAGGAGAACAGTCTCACAATGGCAAACACAATGCATTGAGGCGACAGTGAACATTGATGCTGTGTTCACACCAGACGCAATTTGTCTTGCAACATACAAACGACAAAATCAATGTACAGACGCAAGTAGATGCACATTTTGCGTCAAGTTGAAAATGTTTAACTTTGGCGTTGATATGATGATGTGATGACCAATCAGCGTTGAGATTCTCCAGATTACGTTAGTACTCGCCAGACTCTCCTTCCAGTTTATCCAGTAATACCTTTTCATGACGAGCAGCTAATTTGATGACTTGCTAGCTCGTAAGCTTCTGAAGTTAGCGCTGAAACTCGCCAAGTTGTGTCCGGCTCCAGGTGGTGTTTTGAAACCACACACAACGGTGGTACATTCCCTTCCACAAGAGATGGAGTGCAACAATGCATCTGATATTAGCCATGATTGATGGTGAAAACAAATGAAATGCTTCTGTCTTCTCTTACGACCAAATCGGTTTACTTCCGGAATTGCACTAAAATGATCCCACGTTTGGTGTGAACGCAACATACTGTAACTCCACGCCTGAGTGGACAAGGCTCCTTATCTGCAGCTCCTCTCAGTTCTTTTAAAGAGACTGCTGAATTTTATCCACCATGATTTCTTCTGTAACTTCGTAACCCTGTTTTCAAGAGCCATCACTTTGTCCATCATTTTTTCTGAACGTGTTGTTATCCCACATTCTGTGGTTTCAAGGGCTGTCCGACTTGTGTCAAGAGAATCCTGCAGACTGGACAATTCACCCTTCCACCCAAGTCTTTCTTTCTTTCCCTCTGCTTTTACGTGAAGCAATGCTGCCTTGAGTTGCGAGGTTTCCTGGATTTGTTGAGTCAGGAGACATAACTTTTCCAGCGCCCTCTCACAGTGGGATTTCTTTATCCTGTTTTGGACCCGGGCCACTGCAGTTGTGATTTTGGAGGTTTCCTCAGTATCCCTGGCTAGACGTGTCTCAACGTCCATTGTCTTCTCTGTCTCAGCATTCACAGCTTCATTGAGTTCAATGATCTTCTGGTCGGCATTTACCACCAGCTTCTTCACTGCAGACAGTTCAACGATAAGGCTTGCTCTCTTCTCACTTGCAGATTTTAAATTGGATCTCAGGCTCTCAAGCTCTTTGCTCAGGTCACAGTTTTGCTGCGCCTTATCAGAGAGCCTCATCTGCTTCTTCTGCAGGAGTCGAATCAACTCTAATTTTGGCTTCTCACAGAGGCCCTGTTTTGTCAAATAATTCTCCCCTGCAGAGGCAGCCGTCTCTGTCCCTGCACACTGTCTCCCTGTCCTCCAGACAATTTGGTCTTCAGCTTCCTCTTTCTTCAGAAGAGCAACAGTTTTTTTCTTAACTGCTGGCTTTGTCACTACCAGCTTGTTAATTTCTTTGTCAAGCTTTGTCTGATTTTGAACTATGTTCAAAAGAATAGAATTTCTCTCAATGATTACATTTTTATCTGCAGCAACATTTCTGTTAGTCCTTGAATTTCTATCCACGAAGGCAAGATTTCTGTTTGTGCTGGGATTTCTGTCCACGTCAGCGTTTGCGTTTGTGTTTGTGCCGGCATTGGTATCTACATCGACATTTATGTTCCTGCTGGGATTTCTTTCCAAGGCAACGCTTCTGTTTATGCTGGGATTTCTTTTCATGCTTAATGTTCTATCCACACTGGCACCTGTATCCGCTCTGACATTTGTGTTCACAACAAGATCTGTACTGGTGGTGGGATTTGTGCTACAACAGAATTCCTCTTTCTCCAAATGTGCTGGAGTTTCACACATTTCTGAGCACAGGACGTTCTGGTTGGTTTCGGGCCTAACCAAAACCAATCCAAACGAAAAGTTAGCTAAAGGAATGTAAGACTTCTTTTGATTCTTGATCTTTGGTCTTTCATTTGGGGCCTGTTTTAATGTCTGTCTCTGCAGTGAAGGGTACTCGGTATCATCCAGCTTCGGGGGGAGTTCATCCTCTTTCTCAAGCTCTGTTTTCCATGGGTGGGTTTTTGGAACCTCTGCAAGTTCAACCTCACTTGGTGCAACCTGCTTGTCAGGTTCTTCATTGACCTCTCGTCTTCCTTTCCTTCCTCTCCTCCCTCTTCTTTTTTCTTGTTTTGCTGTAGTTGCCATCTGTGATGTTGTATTGTTGCCTCCTTTTCTCCTCTCCTTAGCTCCGTCTCTCACACCCGCATCAAGCTTTCTATCCATCGTGATATTATTCATGCAGCGTTTTTGGCTTGTGCTAAATTTTTTATTCATGTTGATTTGGGCTTGAGCTTAAATGTCTGTTTATGTTAATTTAGGTTTATGATACAATTTCTATGCATGTTGAGACTTTGGCTCGTGCTGAAATTTCTTCTCACGTTGAGATTTCAGCTTCACCTATTTAGCCGAGATTTCGGCTTGGGCTAAAACGTCATGTTGAGATTATCTTCTCAAGCCTCCGTGGGCAGGCAGTGACATCAAAAACATGAAAGGTATTTATTCCAAGGTATCAGCAACAGTGTCATCAGTTCAGAACTACAGGAAGTGATGTCATCATGAAGCTCTTCCTGAGGTTTCTCCCAATCTTTTCCCCTGTAAAAAGTTTTTTGAGGAGTTTTTCCTCACTCAATGTGAGGGTCTAAGCACAGAGGGCGTTGATGTTGGACTATATAAATAAAATTGAATTGAAAAAAATTGAAATGATTCTCTGTACATTCAGTCAAACCTCGAGGAGGCATTGTTGTGCCACAGCATGGGATACCGCAGGACCTTCCTCACAGCCCTGATACAAGTGATGACCGGAGGTGACTCGTCTTTACTTCAACATCATCCTCAGTCAGACTCACTACAGACATCGGTCTTGCCTGAGTGTCTGGATATATTGCTTGGTGACCTGGAGGACCAGCATGGTGGGCCAGAGTTTCTGTCCCAGGCTCTCTGTGTTGCTAGTCTGCTGCTGCCCCAGTGGTCAGATTCAAGGTTTAAACTCTTTTTGTTTTATTTTCTTCATAATGCATACTGCTACACTTGTACCTGCAAATCAGACTTTTATGCATCTTTGTATAAACTTAGCCCAAAGATGTCCATGGTCCTGCGCTGGTGTAGCATCTTGGAGCGTCACCGGTGCCCAGATGCTCCTGAAGAGCTCAGGATGGCGACTGCTGAAGCTCTGTGTGCAGCCGGAGTTCCACTTATGAGCCACAATCTGAGAAAATCTGCCATCATGATTAGGTATCTACTGGATTTAAGACATTCGTTGTCAAACATATAAGTAAAAACATTTAATGATGGGACAGAAAGTGAAAAAAATGTAATCTTTCTGGTTTAGGCTGATCAACACAGGTCTTTACCTGCTGCAGGACCAAAGCCAGCAGGTGAGGATGAAAACTGCTCGTTTCACCTCCATGGTGCACCATGCGAGAGCAGAGGACAGGCGGGGCAGCGTCTACCACATGCAGGTCAACCAGGCTCTGCCGTTTCTGCTGGACCTTCTGCTGGAGGAATGTGTTGATGCTCCTGGTGCACTGGAGGTGCTGCTGTGTCACCTGCCTCAGCACGACCTCAGCTTAGTGCTGAGAGAAGCCACAGAGAACGGGTTCGTGTGAGACACCTTAAGCTACACACCCTCATTGGCTGGGCATTGTTTTACTGTTATTATTCCTCTCTCGTTTCAGATGTTCCAGTTTGTATGAGCAGGATGAAGCCAATGTGTTTGCAGAGCCTGCTGTGATGTCGGCCCTCGTGCTGCCCTACCTGCTGCAGACGGCTGACAAATACTCAGAGTCCGCTGCTTTGGCTCAGAGTCTGAGTACATGGGCAGAGCAGAGCGCTGCACAGGTGTCACACTGCCTTGAAGTGTGCAAAGAACTCCAGCCAGGTACCACATTTGCTTGTCCTTAAGAAGTTGCTTGACACATTTCTAAGTGGAATCCAAAAGTTGCTGAAGCAGTAGCAACTGGACTTGAAGGTTTCTTTTTTTAACCAAAGCTCAAAGTAACTCAAGTAACTCCTAACAAGTTTTAGGCTATGCCAAGGTGCTACTGATTCAATGACATTTGGAGAACTATGACTTGGATTAATGACATTAATGAAATCTAATTGGATTAATCAAAATGTCAATTGTTTTTCTCTCTCAAGCTGAGACATTGACCCAGGCCTGGCTGTCTCTCCTCGTGGACCCCCGTTTCCACAGCACACTGTGTGTCCTGTTCACCAGGGCTGCCTTCCTCCTTCGACTGCTGAAGAATTCCGATGATTTACGACACCTGTGTGATCCGTCTTCCCTACAGAAGCAATTACAGGACGTTTTACATCAGCTCAGACACAACGGTGTCCACTTTCCCTCTGCCTTAACAGCTGCTCTGGCTGGAGAGCTGCCATGTGAGAGAGGGGACACTGTACCTCATGACTAGTTATTTAATAGTACAGGGTTCCCACATGTCCTTTGAAAATCACTCTGAATAGACATGGTTCATTGAATTCTGTGCAAGAAAGAAGTTGATATTTAGGTAAATGTCTCCCGACGCCACCTACTGTTGATGTACGTAGACTAGGCCTACGCAGAACAAACGTTGATTCGTAATTACTAGCGGTGTTGTAGACACTGTCCACTGTCTCTCTCTGCCTTTGATACTAGATTCCATACAGAAAAGTGAGCGGGTAACGTTAAGCAAGAGAAGAGCAAATTACGTGATGCCTGGGAAATGAAAATTCCAAGATCTCTGGCTCAACAAAGAAAATTACAAAGACTGACTTTGACCAAGATCCAAAAGCTGCAAATCAGTAAAAGTGGACGCCGTGAGTGGACGCGAAGCAGGCATCTCCCATTTTTAGCGGTGTCAGCACATTCGGTCCTTGAATTTGAGGGAATTGGTCCTGGAGAGTCCTTGAAAAGTGCATGAATGTGGTCATGGTTCCAGGCCAATGAACGGCGCCATTTCACTCCGCACTTAAAATCCATGGACATTGGCCAATATATCGCAGAACCTGTGAGACTGAATCTATCTGACGCTGACACTGACACCTAGTGCTTGGAAACAGAGCGGACATTAATCCTGACCTACAGTAACCTGACATCTATTATGTACCATGTGTTTGAAGACAACTGTAGCAACAGTTGACAATAACAGCACAATGTTATATTTTTCTACAAGGTTTATAGAATGTATGATGTAAATTTTATGGCGCTCTATTCACTTTTTTAATAATAAAGCCTTTTGTTATGCAGAGGAAAAACCATTAGAACGTCCCCAGATTACACATTATGGTTATTATTCCCACAGCTAAGTTGTTTGTCATGTCTCAGCATCATCATCATCAGCAGCAGCAAGGCTCTCCCTCAGACTGAAGCACTGACGTAATGCAACAGCATCTGCAGAACTAGCAGCTTGATGCCCAGGGAGGCAATATAGTGTACGCATTATTGCTCCATTAGAGGCCTTTGGCCTGCATAAGTGTCCATTTTCAAACCACACGAGGTTTGAAGATGATTGAATGAATTTGATGGAGACATGGAGTTTGTTCTCGTACGTGTAGTCTGCTGCGAAGTGCATCATCACCTGACAGAGCACTGCTTGTGTTTAGGATGGGTGTGGAACACTCACACGTGGTTAATCATATTAGACAAATGTGCATGGACGTTTTTATTGTTGTATCCTAATGTTTCATTACTTGGTTAGTGGACTGCAACAGTGTTTGCAGAAGGAAATTTAAGAGGTTTCTTCAGTGCATCTTGAAGCTGCTCCTCTCAAAAGGAATACTTAAGCGATTTGCATTTAGCTTTGTATTACTAGAATAAGGGCAGTATTTTTGAAAAATTGTGATTCTCAACTCAGTTACTCAGGGGAAACTGAGGTTGGGAAGCACAACTTTTAAAAAATACTACCCTTATTCTAGTTATACAAAGCAAAATGCAAATCTGTGAAGTATTCCTTTAAGTTCAAAGCTCTGTGAACTCTGCATTACTGTCACTAGCTCTCATGCACTGGAGGGTTTGTTTCCTTGACGAGGAGAATTGCCCTCTAAGGTCTTGAAGGTTTGACTGCAGCACTAATGCTTATTCGAGAATCTTTAAATTTTTCAAATATTTGACGAATAATCCTGGTGAATATTCTGATAGCGTTTTTGCTTGGAAAGCCCATTCATAGTCTATGTTTTCCTCTGGAAATATCACTTTTTTTGCTTCCATACCACAACAAAATGTATATTAATTTAAAAGAACCAAACCAAAACAACAATGGACATCAAAAACATGCTTTGTCTCACTCATACCCATCATATTACACTATGACCACTTTGCATTCAGAAAAAAATGGCTCTAATTACTAAATATTGATTCTTATGTGTTGGTACAGTGGTTCAGGTTCATGTTTTACTGAGCTGTAACAGGGATGATATTGAATGCTCGCCATACATTGCATGTTAAAGAGTATGTCATGTTGAATGTGATGGAATGAAGTATTTCATACATGTTTCATACAGGTGATGTATGTAGTTTGCTGATGTGACATGTGTGATACTCACTGATGCCTTTACTCACATTAAGAGCCCCATTCAAATATCAGGATGAAGTGGTGGAAATATCTGGATAGCAGCCCAGTAGGTCCGTTCAGTAATCCATACTTGAATACATCTGTGAACCAGTAAAAAGTTAGTTTTAGTTTTTTTTCTCTCTGTATGATGCACTTAAGGTAACTCTAGTTCAGGTAAATGTGTGTGCATGTGTCTGCATAAAGTACTTTGCTTGTGAGCATCGAGATTATGCACCAGCAATGACGCCAAGCTTGTTAAAGATTCACACATTTACAGCTTATGCAGTACATTATTCCAAAAGTAACAAACACCTGGTGTGTATCTATTCTAAAAGAAGTTACAGGTTGTTCTTGTTGTCAGGAACATGGTGCAAGCATATTAAGGATCTTTGTTATTATAATTATTGAACATCTGATAATACATTAACATTTTTGGACAAGTGATCGCTCCACCACAAGAATATTATAAACATCTGCTGCAGGGACACGTGATAACTCTCTGTCCTAGCTAATAAGGATGAATAAGTCCATAACTCACTTACATAGGTTCATCGATTTATAAGTAATTATAGACAAAATAGCGAGAGAGTATCTGAAGAGAAGCCACACACACAGGGAAAACATGTAAGCTCCACACAGAAAGGCCCTAGACTCTACTTCCAACTGGTGACCTTTTTGTTCTGAGGCAACAAAACTAGCCACTGCTCCACTGTTATGACTTGAGAGCAAAAACAAGCAAGTTAAAAACACACATACACAGAAAGAACAATGAAGTTCAAATATCCAGTAGTTTTAAAGTGTGATTTAAAAATCATTGTTTGATCATTTGTGGTTAAAGAGGGCAGGAAGTGGTTGAAGTGCATGCTTTTCCCAGCATGCACTGGTAAAAAGCTCCTGCCGTCTTTAACGCTGAATGAGCAGAGAAAAGCAGACAGATGCTGTGCGTTTGCTCTAGTAATTACCTGAAAACTGGGTAAGGATCTGTTTGAAAAGTGGCTCAGAGAACATTGGCTGAGTCACGCGCTGGCTGCCCTCGTTACCCGTCAGCCAACAATGACACAACGGCTCTCTGTGCACACACACAAATAAACTTTTGGCAGATGTCCTTCATGAGCTTGTGTAGATCCACCATCTGACGAGGAGCAGAAGAAACACAGGCCACACAGGGATGAGAGGAAGTCTGGGAAAGAAGAAGACAGAGGACAGGGTTTGGACTGATGCACCAAGTATTTAGAGCCAGATAAGACGACGACTCTGGATCAGGATTATAAATGGAAAGATATGACTCAGTGCGTTTTAAAATGAAAATGAAAAGCAGAGCAGCTATTTATGGACGGCACTGGAGAAGGCACAAAGTTTGGAGACATTGCTGGATAAGGACATTTAAGGACAAAAAAGTAGAAAGTTGCATAAATTAAATTATAGAAATACTGTTTTGTATTTAGTGAGTTTATATTTTTGTGAGGGACATTTTTTTTTACTTATAGCCAATAGGAGGCAAGGCCTCAAGACTTGGGATTAAGCATGTAGTTGTGATGGATAAAAAAAAAAAATCATATAATATAATACAAATATAATATAACAATATAACTGATGCAGGTCCCATATGGTTCATCTAAGGCAAACACAGGTGCGGCCACCATGAAAACCACAGACAAACCTGTTTGGGACCCATACTGTCAGCCTGAATTTAACCCTTATGGGTCCACATGTAGGATTATAGGGGAGTGGGTTGGTTGGTAGTCGGGATGAGCCGATATATTGGTCTGATACTGGTCAAAATCCATGGATCGGATATCCGAAAGAAAAAACCCCAAGAAAAATCAAAATACTATCCAAAAAACCTATTTATCACGTTTCACCTGCACAGACTGTGAAAATGTAAATAAAAATCAGCAACAGACATTTTAGCTGAGTCATGTTTTGTGGGCTGTTGATTTCCTTGTTTTGGGAGAAGAATACTTGTTACACAGTTGGACAATTATGACTTTGAAATAGCTTGAAATGACTCACACGTTCACACTGAATCTCAACGGTGATTGTTCAGCGAGAGGTTTGAGGTTTGTGCTGCAAAGCTCAGCTCCTCCTCCTCCTCCTTCCTCCTCCTCCTCCTCCAGTTTCTCCTCCTCCCACAGAAGCCTGTTTACCACGAAAGCTCGAGCTTCTCTTGACAAAAACAAGGGCAGTGACTCCATGGAGAAGAGCAGTGTGCCTGACTGTCACTCAGCACAGGCTCTGCTGCCATTTTACAACAACTCCTCTCTTTGCAACTAGTTTTTACCTCGTGTTTTCTTCTTTTCCTTCTTTTTTGCTCGACAGTTTCCTTTAAAGGACGCACATTAGAGCATCATGTTGTTGACGCTGAGTTGTGCGCGTCAGCTCTTTAAAATGTTCCTCTCGCTGCACGTTGTTTTTCTCAGCGTGGCGACGACGGTGGAGAGCAGCGATTCTTCTGCACAAGGTAAATGTTGTTCTTTTTACACAAGTTTTACTGCACTGTTCATGCATTTATTATAGAGTTATTAATCATAATAACTTTGGGGGGGTTTGGTTGTTATTTCACTGATCATGTGTTGTTGTTGTTGTCAGACTGCATAAAGTCCAGTGGTGTGGACTACAGAGGAGAGCAGCAGAGCGCCTCCTCAGGTCTGACCTGTCAGAACTGGACCAACACAACCAGAGACTATGATGTCCTGATCCATCCTGATTCACACACTGGTTAGTCATTATTTTCTCGATTAATCGACAACTTATCAGAAAGGTATCATGTGAAGATATCAGGAAAAATGTCAGAAAATGTTTCCCAAACCTGGAAATGGTCTGTTTTTTGTCCTCAAACCAAAATGTTTTCAGTTTTAATGATTTCTTTGAAAACTGCAAATATTCACATTTAAGAAACTGAAAAGCTTAGAAAACTCTAAAATTGAATAATTAAAAAAAAAATCAGATTGATGTGTGATATGTTTTCATGCAGAAACATGAAGGATGAGATGAATGTGATACGACTGATAATCAGAGAAGCTGATACCTGATATATGATAATAAGATATTTTATAGCCGACATGCCAATTTTCTTTAAACTAGTATAACAGTTTAAAAATAAATAAAATTGCTTAACTTGAACACTCATTTGAGTCTTTCCAATCTGCATTCTGTGTTTTTAAGATTTCAGATGCACACAATAAATAAATTAAATACTACATATAACAGGTCATCTATAACTAATAAGTTAGATACTGAAGTGTCAGCTGACGCAGTTTCAGAAAAAGACAAACATCGACTTGTTTAAACATTACCTCCGTCCAGGACGTTGAGATAGTTTGTACAAGAGTGTTGTTGCAAGATAAACAACTTTTTTTATTTTGACACTGTGTGGTGATACAGATTATAATTATGTTATCACTGAAACAAAGCACTCAATCCAGTAGTGATATGAAGAGCTCACACTATAAGATGCCAGAGTTTAATGGCTTCTTCTTCATCTTTGCAGCAGCAGCAGCAGCAGCAGAAGCTGTTGTTTCCTCTCTTTGTGCTCATGGCAGCCTGTTCATTGTGGTGTGATGAAGTGGTGTTAATGATTAATGCATCCAGTGGTTTACTCCACACAGCTAAGCAGGGCCCAGGACAGTCTGACAGTCAGAGGACAGGCCTGTGTTTCCATGAGGCATCCGACACGCAGAGTAATGTTTTCTCCCTCTTTTTTTTTTTCTCTCATAGGTGTCGGAGATCACAATTACTGCAGAAACCCAGATTCCTCTCAGGGGCCCTGGTGCTACATTGTTGGCCCAGACCAGTCGGTCCAGAGACAGTTCTGTGCAATTGACGCATGCAAAGGTCAGTAAACGTGGCACAAAACAAGTTTGTGACATATTTTTTTTAGAGAGAAACTGATAATTCAACATGAATAGGAGTGAAACGGCAGACTTTCTCCCAGAGGAACGTCCCGTGAGAACTTTTTATTGGACCACATTCTCTCAGCTGCTGCTGGCAGCAAACTTTTCCTCCCAGCACAGTGCTCATTATTTCAAAAAACTGGGCTACGCTTGGGAAAGATAACGAGCTGCGATTTGTGTAACTATGCAATTAATTCTTGATTACTCCACACAAAAAGAGCAGGAATCTGTGGCCAAAAACAAAGTGTAAGTCATTATTAAGGATATGGGTTACTAACAATTGACTTTATGCCAGTCCACAGCATAAGTGTGTAGTAGGTCAAACTACTTTAAGACATCTTACTTTTCCTTTGCCCCGTGTTTCCTCTTTGTTTGCCTCCGAGTCACACACACAAAAACAAAGCCCTGCAGTCACAGGGCAGAAAGTTCAGTTTCTAGAAAGGCGTTGACCGCACCCTGAAAACTGAGCTCATTGGCAGACAGGACGTTTTTTTTCCCCCCGGAGACAGACGCTCACTGGCTGCTGGAGTTTATGACTTCACGCCTCTGAACACCAGCAGAGTTGCTGAACAACAACAACCTCGTATGAAGGAAATGGAAAAAAACAACAAGAGTTAAAGAGCGGAGACGTTTGTCCTGCTGTGGGAACGAGTCGAGCACATTGCATCTTATTTATTTTACAAACAGTACGGAAAATAACATGTGAATTAGGGCTTTTACTGTTATTTTCATGATTTATTGAGTACTTGTTTGATCCATAAAAAGTGTTTTTTGTTTGTCCACATGATTTTTTTGTTACATGGAGCAAAGAAACCAGAAAATATTCACTTTTAAGAAGCTGAAAAATCAGAAAACTTGTTGTAATTGTTAAAAAAAAGATTAATCAATTATCAAAATTGTTAACGCTTAATTTAGTAATTAGTAGTAATCGTTGCAGCCCTAATTTGAATAAAGTTCATATACACTGTCGATTTTTTGGGTAGGACACAAGGCGCTGCATAAATTAAAACAATTTTTAAATCAAGATTTATTTTTATATATTTAGTTTTTTTTAACTCCCTTTTATTTTAAATGACTACTCATTTCTTCAAAAGGAAAAATATCTGATGATTTACAAATGTTTCGTTATATTATTAATATAAAGTGTACTGAATTTGAAGTTTGTAACGTTTACAGTACCGAGTTCCTGACAAATGTAAACGCTGAGTGTCATAGAACTGAGTGTAACTCTGGCATCGATTAATTGTGTCTGTAGATGAAGCGTCTCCAGTGCCAGCAGAGACTGAAGTCCTCAAACCGACAAGAGAGAGCTTCCAGTCTGTCAAGTCAGGAGAGTCTCCTGGAGATGTGGCTGCCGTGCAGCCTGTGGTGGGGATCAGCCAGAGAGTGCAGTCAGGATCCAAAAAGAAGAAGGACCTCGGCACAACCGGTATTGATTTATATAAAAATATATTCTCCCAACTTCCACAATCTTCCACTTAATGTGAATATGTGGTTGATGAACTGCAGAAAACGTCATTATTCTTTGGTCAGTTATTTGTATCTGTATCATAGATTTCATATTAACCCTTAGTGCTCACGCAGCATGGATCTGTGCCGCAGCTGCACCTTTGGTAAATTGCCACAGGAATAATACACAACTCCTTATGTGGACAGCCTGGCAGTGTGTGTTTATAGGTCACATCTTCAGGCTTTAAAAAATGCGTTCTTATGTGTCGTTGAGTCAATGCCATGATTCATTTTATATTGCATAAACAGGAAACGGGTAGCGATAATTGTGCTGAAGTCACAAAATAGACGAACAAAAACAAGCCAAGCGAACTGTGACGCATTTCCAAATTTCACAAATTCCCTCCGAAAAAAACACTTTATCAGATTGCCTATAGGTTGTGCTACAAAAAAAAGGATATAACTCTATATTGCACATTCTTATAGCCTCTGTATATACATTTTAACATAGTAATTGAAAAAAACAGCCCTAAATGCTCCGTGTTCTAAGGGTTAAAAATATTAAGTGTCCACATTTGCAGTTTGACCCAAACTATGTTAGTTTTTGAAACTGGAAATTCACACAGTCTATTTCAACCAAGGTTCCTATTGGATGACAGCAGCTGTCAGTCACACTCATCTTATTTATCTTCCGTTTTCCTCTAAACAGGAACATAATTAACATCTGTACAAAAAAGCCCTGAAACCAGTGATTGAGAACTTAACAAAAAAAAAATGTGTCGCCCCCTGTTGGCCGACTGCTATTTCCGTTCTTCTTCCTGGGCTTTGATTTACGAACTGGAAGTAGAAATGTGCTAGCATTCTTATAATCATTCTCTGATCTATATCTGCATGTTGTAGTTGACCTGTGGCTCGAGTTATTATATTTCATGTTCCCCTTCTGTTTTTCAGGCTATGTCCTCGGCATACTCATGATGGCGGTCATCATCATCCTTGGAGTCGGCATCACGTTGGGCTACTTCTACAAGAGGTCAGTGTGTGAATCAGTGAAACGCACAGTGGGTCATTTCTTCTTGTTTTGTTCGGTAGCTGCGTGAAAAATACACACGATTAAAATGAAATAACAAAAGACAGCACACTGGTTAGTAGTAACGAATATTTCCGAGAAAAAAATTAGCGCTGGAATTTACAGCACAAACAGTTAAATTAAATGATGTCACAAAAACTTACTTAATAATACCTTAAATAGAAACATGTACAAGTTGTTTTATAAGAAAAAAAAGAGAACAACACTGATGGCTGTGGAGCTTTTGAAAGATTTGAGGTGATAAGGGCGCATTTTAAGGTTCTCTAAGGGGGAAATTATTGTCAATTATAGTCAATTCAAAGCTTTTAAAGCTGTCTGACTGTCCATTTTGTTTTTATGTGGCATTGTGCATTTTCTAGCAAACAGGAATATTGTTTCCTGGCATCAGTTTGATATTTTTATGCAAATCTTAAAGTAAAGTAGTGTAATGAATAGCATCCAGCCCTGTTACCCAGTTTAGATTGATTTAAAGTTTTGGGAATGTTTTCGCTAACGTATGTACAGTACTCAAACACTACATCATTTTTTAGACATTTTGTCTTAAGTCTTAAAAGTTCAGTATTTAAGGGGATTTTATGAAAGAGGGCCCAGGTTATTTATCGGTCATTGAATAACATTGTGATCTAAAATATGATTCTGCACACAGTCATTTCTGTGTTTTTCCACTGGCACATGACGTGTCGCTGTGTATGTGAATTACATAATCACATGCATGATGAAAGTCTCTTGAGTTAAAGGCTGTTAATCAGCTGTTGTTCATATTCCACAACAATGCTTTTCCAGTTGTAACGCTGCTTTTACAACAACAGTCCCAGAAGTGGTTTATTTTGAGCGTTCTTTCACTTTTTATTTTCGAATTATTGTCAAGAGAGGACAGATGAGGGCCTGAATCTCATCACATGCAAAAAAATGGACTGGAAAAGTGTGAAAATGGCCTCACAGATGAGTCTCACACGGTCAATTCAAATTAGACGTTGCCCTATCTTAATTTTCTATTTTTAGGAGATTATTAACGAGTGGGAGCAGCAGCAGCAGCATCATGTTATTATATCGGAGGGCTTAGACCTGGTCTCAGCACAGTGACCTCCCCCTCAGTAATGTGATAGTGTACATGGGCTTACTTACATGCCCATATTCTGCGTACGTCCCCCCGCACAGAGCCAGGAGCGGCTGTAGATCACTGTATTCGTCCTGGAGACATAAATGTCTCTTAAAAACTCTGCACTTTACACAGGCCAGAGAGAGTTCAGTGCACACAGAGATTCACACGCACTCACTATCAACATGTGCTCTCATAAAAGTCTGCAGGGAGCCTCGCTGTTTTTGTTTTAAATGAATAGAATCCTGAAAAGTTTAAGTCTCTGCACACATGCTGGTTTGTTTGTGTGGCCTATTATTTCTTCCTAATTTGTTTTCACTTCTACAGAAGAATTAAAACAAGATTTGGTGCTGTTTAATTAGCCTTTTATGTGCTTTCAGGCAGATTATGTGTCATTGTTGCACCAGACCTGTTTCCAGTCTTCATGTGAAGCTCAGCTTAATTCTTGTTGGTTCTTGCCACATGTGTGTGCAGACATATGCAGAGTGGAGTGTGCGTCTGCAGGGCATTTTGACTCTACTAAATATGCAGGAAAGCCGTTTTCACACAAAATCGAAAAAAGTGCTGAGCTGAAGATGTTGGGTCTTAAAGGAACATTTTGGGGGAAGTTGTAGCTGAATATCCCTCACCTCGCCCTTCCCTTCCAAGAAACTTTGTAACCTTTAGTCAACATCAAACTGAACACTTCATACAATCAAAAAAACAAGTAATTGGCCAAATGTAAACAGTGTAATCTAGTTTTTACACACTTAAACTTTAAAAGTCTTAAGTCTGTGTGTCATTCCAGCGGCTGCGTCGGCAAAAATAACATATTTTGCATAATCATGTTTGTATAAGTGAATATAAACTTTTACATCCACTTAAGTTAAGGGCCTGCCTTTTCGGAGGTCACCATCTTGTGTTGTCATGTTTCTACAGCAGTGGATGAACCAGGCGGAGCACATGTTTCTGTTTTTCTTACTCTTCAAACACAGGACAACAACATCCTTTCTGCAAATGTGAAGGTCACTGTTGTTCCCTGACATTCATGGAAAAAGGGGGGGGGGGTTTGTTTCAGTCTGCAGTCTCGCCATCAGACGTCAACATATTCTTACACGACAGACCTAAAAAAGATTGCTTTTTAAAATGTTTCCTGGCTCCTCAGGCAGCCTGTTCCAGACCACGATGTGCTGCTCCGTCTGTCAGACAGAAGAAATTTGTTTTTTTTCCTAATAATTAAAACAAGCTTTCTGGATTTTTCAGCTTCATAAATGTGAATATTTTTTGGTCTCATTGCTCCATTTGACAAGTAAATCATTTCCAGGTTTAGGACGTTTATCGACCCAACAAATACTCTAATAATTAAGAAAATAGATTAATTGTTTATGAAAACAATTGTCGCAGCTCTAAACTCAACCACACCCATGTGCGAAGAGGTGGTGATGTCCAGTTTTCCTGCAGTCACTGCAGTCGACTGATAGCAGGAGGTGTTTTGAGTACAACGCAACAGTCTGTTTTGGCTACAGATCAGTAGAAAGTGGCCTCACACTGCTTCCCATCACTGTGTTGCCTTGGAGCAGATGAACCTGCTGCCAGCTTGTCACTGTTCTGTCGTCCTTTTTCACCATCTGCCTCTTGACTTTGTCACAGACAAGGTTATAACACACTGTTTTCGTAACCTTGCTGCTTGAGTGCCACTATCGCAGTTTTTATGCATTTTAACCCCCCCAAATGAACACTAATAATAATAATAATAATATTAGTAACTAGGACTGAAGTAGTCATGATAGGGCCCTCGCGTCCCCACGCAATTCGGGGAGTGCAGTAGTTCCCTGACTCCCTAATTCCACAAAACCTTTCGACAACTTTTCGCCTTTGATGTGTCTAGTACAAATTGGCATGTTTTTTTTTATATCAGTGCGACAAACTTGCTCGGACGAGTTTGCTCTTTTATGTAGGGTGCAAATCGGCAAAATGGACACCAAAATTCGTTGTCCGTCTTGGTCTATAACATCTTCCCACCAAGTTTTGGGAAATTCGGTGGAACTGAATTTTGCCTCTGTTTTCACCTCCGAGGGCACTATGGAGCCATTGAGCAACGCACTGGTCTGGGAACTATGTCAATATCACATTTTCGCCAGACCTGACCTTCATTCAAGGTATATAATAATAATAATCTAAAATGATAACAAAAGGTTCCTCAAGGATAACAATAGGTTCCTCAAGTACCGTCACGTCCCACTGGGGGGACACACTTTGAGAATCACTGTTCCACACTGTTGTGTTCACAGCTCGTCTCCTCTCTTGTGTGTTTTCAGGGGTCGGGACTTGAAGAAGCAGCACGACCAGCGAGTGCACGAGCGCGAGATGCAGAGGATCACGCTGCCCCTGTCCGCCTTCTCCAACCCCACGTGCGAGCTGATCGACGAGAACACCATCGTCATCACGGCGGAGCACGACGCCACGCCGGTGCAGGAGGCGGGCGCGGAGGGCGGCGGTGACCCCCTCATGGGTCAACACAACGGCACCCCCGGAGCATGAGTTTACAGGACTGCGTTAAACATGTTTGTGTGGACCAAAAAACACTCCACCATCTCTACGTCTTTCTCCTTGTTTTTTTGCGTTTTTCCTGAGTACACTCTGTTTTGCAAAAAAAGGAGAAAAGGAGACGTCTTCACTCCAAAGACTTGAACTGAATGCTGTGTCCTTTCTGTCCCGCTTTATAAGATGCAAGGCACAAAAAAAGATAAAGGGGATGCACGGAGGACACCGTCTTAAAAACCATCAAGGGTAACAATGTGTGGATAATGAAGAAATTGTCTTTAATATTCATATTTGTAACACTTGATGGCCAAGAATATAAAAGCCATGGGCTCCCCCTTTAAGTCTTTAAATACCAGTATGTATATTGAGTGTAACGTCCAGTCAGGTGGACGCTGATGATATAAGTGTTAATGATAAAAGGTGTTAGATGTTTTGGGGGGGGGGACCATGTGGAGCTGGTGTTCTCCACAGGTTTGGTCACATGGTCTTCATTTGTATTGAGCCACAGGCACAGACCAAAAACAAATGTTTGTCCTAATTTGTCTTTGAGACAAACCAGAGATGCAGATTAGTGTTACAAAACTAAGAAAAGGTCCACCTCCTCTGAGACAGGATGAGGTAAAACAGGCCCACGAGAGACAAAAAAAAAAGGCCTTTAACTCAGAAATTGCCTTAGCATGATCCTTCTGAATGTATTTTTGTTTTTTTCCCTAGATTATTATTGTTCTATATTTTTCTCTTTATACTTGACTGACAGGCTGTTGTTATTAAAAAAAAAAAGAAGCATGACAGAGGTGAACTGAAAGAGAGTTTTGGCTCTTTTCGTCCACAGGTTAAGGAGTGACAGGAAACACAGAGTAAGAGACAGTCGTTAGTCCTCAGGACAAAAAAAAAAAATCACTGCCACAAGATGGGATAGTTGAGATCAGACAAAGAAAAAGCCCTTAAATATTGTCATAGCAGAGCGGGACTGTGTGTGTGTATTTGTATATTTGTGAAGACATTTTGGTCTAGGCCCCACAGCTTAAATGGGCTTTTTCAGGGTTAGACTTAGATTTAGGTTAGGGTTAGGTCAAGGGTTAGTGAAAAGCACTTAGTTGTGAGGGTAAGGGGCTAGGGAATGCATAACGTCTATGACGTGTCCTCATTATGATATAATAACAAGTGTGTGTGTTGAAGCTCTGAAGAGGCCTTGTGTTTAAATGAGACACTGACTTGTGCACTTGAAGCTTCAGGGTGGAGACAGGACTCAGGAGTCACAGAAGTCCTAAAGCTCGGCGACGTTCATTCAAAAACATGTTTGCATGAATGCATGAATGCATGAATGCACATCCTGTCGCCAGGACATTCACTCCTTCAAAGAAGAAGACGTTTTTAGAGTCACACCTGCCTGAAAACAGGAGGTCTGGTTCAGTTAATCCATCACTCCTTATGATGTTGTTTTTTGTGGATTGCTGGATCGCTGGATTGCTAGATCCAGTGTCTGTCAGTGTTCGTCTTTGCTCACTGCTGCTGCTGCTCAGTGATGTCACCTGTGTAACATGAGTATGTGTGTGCGCTGCCTGTTACTGTGTCATTCTATTCTTCATATTATATGCAACGATTCACAATTCAGCGTATGATTTAGGACTTGTAACTTGTATGACTGGATTTTTACTGCTGAGAATAAAATAAAAAAACAACAAACACACAGATGTTATGGCTTATGATGTAATCTGTAATTTCACTGACACTCGAGGAGCAAAACCTCAGTCTATATGCGCAGTAGGGGTGAGACTCACAGGGTATCTCACAATATGATACGCTAGAGGTGTCAAACCACTTAATATCTTGTTACATTGAAAACATTGTCTGTGACCACCTACTCTTTTAAACACCATGAAGTGATAGAATTGAGACAGAATATAATGCTAAATGTATTTGCTATAATTTTCACATTATTAAACATATTACATTCAACATAAAAATACACACACATATATAGGTCCCCCAATTGGGGTACACTGAGAGGTTCTGCATGAAAAAAAGTGAACCCTGAGAGAATATATTGATGCTGGGAGTCAAATTAAATAACAGAATCTGGGCTACACCATTATTAAATGTGACAAACAACACAGCTCAAATAACTAAATTAAGTACCACATATCAAACTTGGAACAGAACCACTGAGCCAACCCACTCGCCCAATTAGGGTACCCCCCTGAGAGGTTCTGCATGAAAAAAGGTGAACCCTGAGAGAATATATTGATGCTGGGTGTCAAACTAAACAACAGAATTTGGGCTACACCATTATTAAATGTGACAAACAACACAGCTCAAATAACTAAATTAAATACCACATATCAAACTTGGTACAGAACCGCTGCGCCAACACACTCGCCGTATTCCTGGATCTAACTCTCTGACACTTTTTCCAAAACACACAGTTTACGACAAAGCATTATGGACATAAAAGCCAAAGAATAAAGACAACAGAAATCGATTCACTGAACAACAACTGTAAAAATTGCTCTTACCTTTGATGTTTATGAGAAAAAGTTTCAGTGAAAACAAGACCGTATAGTCAGACGGACTTCCTGTGTTACACTCAAAACATTCCGGGCGTCTCTAGCTGAATTAAGGACCCAGGGGAAGCATTAGCAGCAGCAGCAGCCAGTTGCGTCACATCCGGGCGTTCTGCTGCTTCTCATCGGCTAACAAAGCTTATCATCACATTTTTTTTGGCTTCAGACACGCATATCAAGCATAAGGACTGTTAAAACGGCTGTTTTCGTTGTGAGGGCTATCACTATGTCGTAAGTAGTCGCCTTTTTTTTAACTTAGTTTGTATTTAGTTCATAGGAAAATAAAATAATTGAACATAAACGTGGATAATATTGTAACACTCTCAAGTGACGAGGAGACGTGTTCTCTCTTTCGCCGTTCCCGGCTAGATTTATTCATAACTCCTTTTTGCAGCCACAGCACATGTCTCTCACACACCGCTCTTCACTTCCGGCTCAACCAACGTAAAAACACTGGATGGGGGCGTGCTCTTAAACGTAGCTACGCTATAATATTTTCTGAACGAAATAGAGCACTCATTAACTTGATTTGATAACTGCCATAGGCAGACGCGTCTGCACACACACATGCACATAAAGGTTCTAAATCTTGTTGTTATTTTCTAAAGATATTTGTTCCTTATTAGATATAAAGTTATAAAAACCTTCTCTCTTTTATATTCTTATGTAATATGAGCATAGAACATAATTTGCAGAATAGCATAATCAACCAGACGCTATCATTGTACTATTTTGTCGATTAATCAAGTACTTGTTTGGTCCATAAAATGTCAGAAAATGTTGATCAGTTACCAAACCAAAATGATACCGTTTGAATGATTTATTTGTCAAATGGAGTAAAGAAATCAGAACATTTTCACATTTAAGAAGTTGAACAATCAATTTAACTATATAGTAATCAACTAATAATCGATTCATGGAATAATGGATGCAGCCCTATAAAATTGTAATAATGTTAACTTAAAGAATAACGGATTTGATGCAGTTCTGTATCAACATCCACAATTTCCAAAACCTCTTCCTCAAACCATTTTCTCCTCTCCTCAACCCCACTGAGGATTATTTTATTTATTTTATTTTCAGCATGGTTGTGGAGGTTTTAAACAAAGTGTTTCAGTTTGGTGCTCTGCCTCTGGTGAGTGTGTGTGACTATGTTTGTGTGGTTGTGTGAATGGTGTGTACAGTGTTTTGACAAAATGAGCCTTGTTTTCATTGGAAGATGTCAAAAGGTTTTGACCACAGTAGCAACTTTCATTGCAACAGCTCCCTCTGCTGGTAAAATCATTAACACACAACTTTAGGACAAGCATTTTTCTTTAGTCAGGCCTGTGAAGATAAAACTGCAGAAAAACAAACCAACAAGCAAAACAAATCAATATGACACAAGAGTTTGTATCTGTTGCCAGTGTCAAATACACTTTGATATAATATATTTTGTACTCGTTTGGTCCATAAAATGTCAGAAAATGTTGAAAAATGTTGATAATTATTTGTTAAACTTGGAAATTATGATGTTCTCAAATGTCTTTTGTCCACAAAGCAAAATTGTTCAGTTTTAATTATTTATTTGTCAAATGGAGCAAAAAATCCAGAAAATATTCACATTTAAGATGGCAGAAAAACCAGAAAGCGATTACACCAATTAATTCATTATCAAAATAAACATGAAACAGTTGAAATATTTTAGTAATCAATAATTGAATAATTGTGACTCATGTTATTTTGAATTTCTATTATTTATCAAACTCAGAATCAATCAACGGATCCATTTCCTGATCATTCATACAATATATTTCCTTTCTTCTCATCCGACATCAGTTTTTGTGACGTGCAAAAGTGAAGAATGACAAAATGGAAAGTTTTTTTTTTATTTATGAAACACCAAAGTGATATAAATAATAGTGGTTACATTTGGTCATAGGTACCTTGCATTATTGCATTATTATTACAGCAACAGAGGCAAACATGTCCATGGATGACAAAATGTTTAAAAATGTTTTGAGTTCCCATTAGAAAATGAAGTCCGATTAGAGGCGTACATATGTACACATTTATACACTGTTTAAGAAAAAAAAAATCCAGTTGTCTGTACAAGGTCATGGTTAAGTCTAACGATTATTAAACACGCTTACATTTGTTCCACAGGAGCTTCTCCCTTTTATTTGTTACAAAAAATAGGCGTCAGTAAACAGAGTCTAATTTGTGTGTTCACACAACAACTTAAAGAAATGAGTGAAAATCATTAGACTACAAACTTGTAACCATGTCGTCAAAAAATTACATCTGGTGTGCTGAGACCAAAAAGCAAAAAAAACAAAAAAACATTCCTTTGCTAATTTAAGAGATGAAACTATTCAGGATCAGTGTTTGTTTGCTTCCACTGCCGCTCAGAGTCACTCAGGTTTTCATCAGGCTCTGTTCTCTTGTTTACTTGAACATGCCAATCAGATAAACCATCAAGCTTCTTTGTTTTCTTTGTTGCTGCTACAGTCAAATGACTTTGTTTCTGGGTAAGAATGGACGTGTGCATTCCGGAGACAACAAACAACAAAACTGCTGTGACACAGCGACTCATCGAGGCGTCGCGGCCTCTTTAAGATGCTCACACTTTACACACAGTAAACAATAGTACAACCCTGCATATGCTAAGGGGACCACAGGTGAATAAAATAAAATTTAAAAAAAGTAACTAAAACTTTTTTCTAAAAAAATTTGAAATGCGCCTTTCTTTGATTGGTTGTTTTCAAAGTTGAGGTCCAACTCTGAGAGAAACTTGGTCCAGCTACCACAGATTATCCAGTTCTACCATGGCTCGGGTTCAGTTCACTTGTCCTCTTTTTTCACGTCCACAGTGTTAGTGCAGCAGTTCAGAGGGTTAACAGAGGGACACACAGGTTTTAGGTGCTGTTCTCTTCCAGACTGGGAGGGTCCGGAGAGGCGTCGGGCGTCGGGGTGGATGGCTGATGATCTGCACTCGGTGTTGGAGAGAGGTCTTTAGGCCAGTGGAGTTGACTCAGACTCAGGTGCAGCTCGTCCAGTTCGGCTGGCAGGGGGATCCCCAGATCCTGGTTGAGGGACAGAGCTGCAAACCAGTCCTCCAACTTCTGGAAAGAAGGACTGAGGGAGGAGCACCAGAGGGAAACCAGAGGTTAAACCAGACTGACGACATTGAAAACGTGACAAAAACACGGACAAGGAATCTGGCAGCAGAGGTGTGGACCTGTGCGGGCAGGCTGAGATGTTTTCAAATTTCACAACATTTATTTAAGGCTCGTCTTCAATGATGCCCTCGGGCAAAAATCAAGGCAAAACGGAGAGAGAGAGAGACTCACACAAAACACAGTTACACAAACAAACCAAACCTCAACAGTCTTATTTAAAGCGAGACAGTCAAGTTTAAGATCATTCTGCTGATTGTAAGACACAGAACTTGCAGCATGTGCTCATTTCCATACACAGTTTAGTTATTGTCGTTTAAATGGACAAATGTCCTTGTCCCACGATACTAACACTAGTGGTGGAGCTGCAACTCATAATTGTTTTCATAAACGAGTCATCTGTAAATTATTTGACTTGTTTGGTTCATTAAATGTGGAAAAATGTGGAAAAATGGTTCCCTAATCTTGAAATTAGGGAACATTTCTCAGTTGTAATGATTTCTTTGTCCAGAAAATATTCGCATTAAGAAGCTGAAAAATCTGTTTTAGTTATTAAAAAAACTCTATAACTGAATATTCCATTATGAAAGTAGTTGACGATGGCACTTAGTTATGAGCATATTGAGCACCATTCCATGTCTTTCTTACTTCCTTCAACCTTAAAATATTGAATTCTTTCAGCCAACAGAAAATAAATCCAGTCTCTGTGTCTTTTTCTCGCTGTTGTTTTCTTTTGTGCACCAGCTTCTTCTTCTGTTATTTCCGGGTCAAAACAGGGCTGGGAAACTGTTGAGCATGTGCAGACCTTGGCATCAAGGTACCTGCTGTACATGTTAATCGTGAGCGGGTCTTTTTCATCTGTTTGTTCTTCTCCAGCAACAATACTGCAGTTTATACATCGTCTCCTTCTACTTTCCAGGGTCAAAGACTGGGGAGGACACTGTGGTGCATGTGCAGAACCCCAAGTCTGACTCCAGTCTGACTAAGCGCATACATAATCGGACTATCAATCGCATTATCCAGGTATATACACTAAGTACGATTAAGACTAGCTTGATTTTAGCTGGACTAAAATCAAACTTTTAACATAAACCCTCGGTGTCTTCACCTGAATGTGGACAAGCTTCTATTATTCCTTTAGATTTGTTAAAACACGTGCTAAACACCTGCTGCATCTCGCTCCATTTCACTCATTCTGTCATGCACGATCATCCACTATGCAAAAGATTAACTTTCAAACATAAATAATAATAAAAAAAACCTGTAAGCTATTAACCATTACGATAACATGTGCTCACCGGTTGTCTGGCATGAGGTCACAGCAGGCCACGGCCAGTGGAAAGAAGGCTGGTGGACAGTCGTCAGGAAGGAACTTCTCCACAAACTTGCCAACATTCAAGCCAAAGTCCATTGTCCTGGGGAGGCACTCGGGGTCTGCATAGACTTTTCCAATGATCTGCATCACGAGACAGACGAGGGAGAAAGGGTCAGTCAGTCAATAGATACAGATAGAGACACACTTACAAAACAGCAGGGGGAACAGAGTTTACTTTGTCTTTAGTCCTATTACTGCAGTTTAGATCTGTAGGGCTTTCTCTTTTAAAAAGAACTTACAACCAAGGTTGCTTACTGTTTTTGTTCTTAACATTTTCTCTCGGCATTTTTAATTATTATATTAGCATTTATTTGAACTTTATCTGTTTTTTGTTTGGAGCAGCAGAAAATATTTTAAGAATATAGATTTTTCTCTGACACCAAAATAAGTATTTTTCTAAATTACCACAAGTCATTGTTACAACATTGTTATCAGATGTTTCTATCATGCAGCTCTACTTGACAGTTGCTTCACAGCACGATATTTTGACATGTTCGTGTTGTCTGATCAAGTAATGGAGCTTTGTTCTGAAAACTACCTTTGATGTTTCCCCTTAAATCTCCCTCACCCAGGGTTTTTAGAACTGTTGGCCAAAAAAGATCTGCAAATTAGAAGCCGT